>NW_017189516.1:50772071-50845725 GCF_001704415.2 Capra hircus | reverse complement strand
GAAGAGCATGGTGGAAGAAAATTGAAGATTTGAGAATGTGTGATATATGAAAGATGATAGTAAGAAGAATAAAGGGCAATAAAAGGGTATAGTAAATTGGACATAGAAAAAGAAGAGAAATAGAAACCATGCTATTCTGTACTGACTAGGTAAAGTACCTTTGATTATGTGTATCATAAAAACTGTGGAAAATGTAAGAGATAGAATAGATATGATGTGAGAAATCTGATGAGTAAAAGAACAGTTAGAATTGGACATGGAAAATGGATGTTAAATTGGTAAGTGGTATTAAGTGTATATCGTATGTTATTTATATATGTAGATACATATGTGAATTTTGTGGATGATGAGGAAGTGGATAAAGATTGTGGAGAATATAATATTAGAAGAGATGGAGTCATTTATGAAAAGTGAAGAGGAATAAAAGTTTGAGAAGTGAAAGGAGAGTGAAAAATGTTAAATAAATAAAAAAGTTATATAGTATATTATTGAATAGTATGAGAAATTGGAAAAGAATTTATTTGGTAGAACTGAGATGGTGATGAGTATGAAATTAGAAAGATGGTTGAAGAAGTATGAAACTTGAAGATATTAAAGAGAGAATTATGTGAGGTTTTAGTTAAAGTATGTAGTAGTACGTGATGATGTGAGAGTGGAGTAAAGAAAGTGACAGAAAGAATTGATGTTTTGAATGTGGTGTTGGAGAAGATCTGAGAGTTTGGAAGGAGATAAATTAAAGGAAATAATAATATTCATTGAAGATGATGTAAAGTGAAATAATATGTGATGAAATGATATTGGAAAAGATGATCTGGGAAAGATTGAAGGAGAGAGAAGGGATGAGAGGATGAGATTGGTTGGAAGATAGAGTATGGAATGAGTTTGAGATGTTGGGAATTGGTGATGAAGGCGATTGGTTGAGTATGGTAAAGAGTTGACAAACTGAGACTGGAACTGATGAAGAATGTTAGTGTTTACAGGTAGAAAGTTTTAGAGATATTGAGTGAAGTGAGTTAGAGTAAGTGATCTATAAAGAGAGTGTGTGTTTGATGACTAAATGATCTGGAACTTGGTAAGTTAATTGTGTTTTTGTAAGGGTCAGATGACTATCAGTTATGGAATAGGTTAGGTTGAGAAGTGAGAGTTTAAGCAGAGGTTTAATATTAGGGTTTGTAGTATAGATGTGGTTATTCAGTTTTCTGATAGGAGTTAGGGTGGGGACTGAAATGTTCATCTCTAACAAGATTATGAGGTTGATATAATTTGGGAGAAGAAAATAAATAGTTGTTAAAATGTGAATCAGAATAAGTATTTAAAGTGAGTATATATTAAGTAGTGGGAATGGATTAGATTGTAATTATTGTGGGTGTTTCTGAAGGGTAACAAGACCTAGTTATAGTATGTGAATAGGCTTTGGCTCCCAAAGCGGTTGTGTTTGTAGGTGGATGGAGTAGTTTCTATAAAGAGCTCTTGGAGAAGGATCTTGTTGGAGAGGTGTGTGAATGAGAGTGGAGGAGTATGAAACATTTTCAGGTTTCCCACCCTAGACTCGCTGGATCAGAAAACTGGAAATGGAGACCAGCAATCTGAGTACTAAACAAACCCTAGGAATTCAAGTCTTGAGAAACTCTCTTAAACTCTCAGGGGCCTTTCTTCCAACCCTAAGCGTTTCTGTGTTTGGAGTGTTCCATAGACATGGGTGATGTCAGTTCAGTCTGGGAAGCACTAGCAAAGAAAACCAAAGACCCAGAAAGTTAGATGCTTGACCAAGTTCAGAGTCATGTGGTGAGTCAGTCAAGGAGGCAGCAGCCGTGACTCTCTGTTAGCTACTCAGGCTTACTCTAGACCCTCCTTCAGCCTGCAAGGAGTCTGGGCTAGAAGAGCTTTGCTACCTGTAAACACTGTAAGCATTTCAGTTCAGTCAGTTCAGTTGTCAGTTGTGTCCAACTCTTTGTGACCCCATGACTCGCAGCACGCCAGGCTCCCTGTCCATCACATTTCACTTAACTCATGTCCATAGCAGTCGTGATGCCTCCAACCATCTCATCCTCTGTCATCCCCTTCTCCTCCTCCTTCAATCTTCCCAGCATCAGGGTCTTTCCAATGAGTCAGTTCTTTGCATCAGGTGGCCAAAGTATTGGAGTTTCATTCAGCATCAGTCCTTCCAATGAATATTCAGGACTGATTTCCTTTAGGATGGACTGGTTGGATCTCCCTTGCTGTCCAAGGGACTCTCAAGAGTCTTCTCCAACACCACAGTTCAAAAGCATCAATTCTTTGGCTCAGCTTTCTTACGTCCAACTCTCACATCATACTGAACTGGAAACCATAGCCTTGACTAGAAGACCTTTGTTGAGCAAGTAATTCTCTGCTTTTTAATATGCTGTCTAGTTTGTCATACTTTCTTCCAGGAGAAGTCTTTTTAATTTCATGCTGCATCACCATCTGCAGAGACTTTGGAGCCCAAAAATATAAAGTCTGCATTGTTTCCATGTTTGCTCTCTATTTCCCATGAAAATGTGGACGGATGCAAATCTTCGTTTTTGAATGTTGAGCTTTAAGCCACTTTTTCACTCTTCTTTCACTTTCATCAAGAGGCTTTTTAGTTCTCTTCACTTTCTCCATAAAGGTGAGCCATCTGCCTATCTGAGGTTATTGATATTTCTCCCAGCAATCTTGATTCCAGCTTGTGGTTCATCCACCCAGCATTTCACATGATGTACTCTACATTAAGTTAAATAAGCAGGGTGACGATATACAGCCTTGACATACCCTTTCCATTTGGAACCAGTCATTGTTCCATGTCCAGTTCTACTGTTCTTCTTGACCTGCATGCAGATTCTCAGAGGCAGGTCAGGTAGTCTGGTATTCATCTCTTAAGCATTTTCCACAGTTGATTATGATACACAAATCAAAGACTTTGCTAGTCAGTAAGCAGAATAGATTTTTTCTGGATCTCTTGCTTTTTCTATGATCCAATTACTATACCCTTTATTGCTCCTTTGAGCTTTCTGCCTTACTAATTCATTTTTCCATGAGATTCCAAGCTGAGGCAGGTGTGGCCTCTTGACCAAGGGATGCTGTCAGCATTTGTCTTCCACCATGCTGGTGGCCCTTCGGGCAAAGCACTCTCCCAACTACCCCTAGTCTCCTACTCCCCCAACCCCACCACCCTACCCTGTTCCCATCCCGTCACAGGCTGTGAGCTTTATTTCCATGTCTTTCCTCCTCTAGTTGAGGTATAGAATGCTAACTTAATATAACTGATTTGAATACATCTGCTTTGATAGGCTGCTTTTTTTTTAATGCTGCTTTTTATACATATATACTTTTTATTGAACTATCATGGATACCATATATACTAGTTTCAGGGTAAAACAAAAGGATTCAGCATTATATACATTCTGCGTTGATCAACACAGTAAGTCTAGTACAGGCTGCTTTTTTAAAAATAATATAACTGATTCTTTGATATTTTATTGTTGAATGCATTATTTGTATCAAAGTTTTGTGTGACCTTATGACACTATTATGACTTAGAAGTTTTAAAATTTGAGGTAAAATTCCCATAAAATGGACCACTTGAAAGTGTACAATTCAGTGGCATTTAGTAAATTCCCACTGTTGTTAAACCACCACTTCTATCTAGTTCCAGAACTTTTGCATCACCCTCACAAAAAACCCCAGACCCGTTCAGCAGGCACCCCCAGTTTCTCTTACCTCCAGCCTTGGGCAGCCATCAACGCTTTCCGTCTCTGTGGATTTGCCTCGTCAGGACATTTCCTATAAATGGAATCATACAACATGTGACCTTTCGGGTCTGGCTCCTTTCATTTAGCTTTAAGTCTGAGGGTCATGCATATTGCAGCATGTGTCAATACTTCATTCACCATTACAGCCAAGTAACACGCCGCTGTGTGGCTAGACCGCCCGTTTGTTTATCCATTCATCCACTGATGGACATTCAGGCAGTTTCTACCTTTTAGCTGTTGTGACTAGTGCGGAATGAACATTTCTGTATACATATTTTTTGAGTATCTATTTTCATTTCACTTGGGAGCCTGTTCACTTTTACATGGAGGGCAGGCATGTGTTTTGGTGGGTGGTGAGAGACAGCAGGCTGCATTTCACCAGAGAGGTGAGTCCAAAATGGTGCCTTCATGCCATGGTTACCCTCCCACACATAGTCACATTTTTTAATCCTCTTTTGGAGGGAGTCTCACATCATTATTCTTTTGTAAAAGTGGAGAAGTAGCATGACCAAAACTCATCTCCTGTAACCCAAGAGTGGGGACCATGCCTGGCTTCCACGTTACGTGAGAAAACTTGTGCTTATGAGGGACTTTCAGTTTAGTGCAGCGTTAAGGGAAGGGCTTTTTGGTTTTTCTACTTAATCACAACTTCCTGTTTTTGCAGAAGAGTAAAAAGATTATTGTGAATATAAAAAACACTAGATATTAGCTGGGCACCAAGAAAGCATGTTCTGAGGGTGGTATTTTTTAATGATTGAGAAGAAATAGTTGCAATCGAATATTTCTGCTCATTGCAGCATTCCAGTGCTGGGCCCATGCCCCCAGCTGTGGTAAATCAAAACTCGCGTAGTTTGGCAGTGTGGGAAAAAACACATCTATCTCCAGTAGCTACTGAAAGGAAACAAACGCCGAGGGAAATGAAAGCTGCACAGTGGTAACATCTCTTCAGAGACTTGCAGCCCTTTTCCAGAAGGCTGTGGTTCTCTTTGTCGTCTGGTTGCTATGGCTGTAAAATGCTGTCAGATAGACTCCAGTAAGTGGTTCACTGAAAGAGTTGCTAACTAGGGAGGTACTCATAGATCCCTATCTTTCAGGCTCCCCTCCCAGCCCCAAGCTTTCTGACTAAGCCTTTACACCCACCTTCTCCGGCTTCTGGAGCTGCCAGTGATTTTAGATACTTGTACTTAAGCATATATAAATAGATATAGATGTAAAAAAAATAGATTATTTTCCTTAGATGCCAGTTCTTTCCAAGTAGCTGCATGTCAACCAAACCACTCCAGATCAATACTGTGAAGACTATTGATCACTGGTTATTGTATCCATTGGTATACAATTGGTATACAATGGAGACCGAATTGAATTGCTTTCATCCATCTTCAATTATCTTATGTTATAGTCTGTAAAATAGGCAGTTTTTTCCTTAAAAGTTTTTAATTAAAATTACTCTCTTCTTTAGGAATCAAGCATGCCAGACATACATTCACAATGAGAGTTATGCTCTGGTAAAGATATTTCACCATTTGTAAAAATAGTTTTACTTTCTGTAAAACATAGTATCATATGTTCTACCACAGTGGTTCACATTAGAAACGATTCGAGCCTTCAGTTCAGTTCAGTTCAGTTCAGTTCAGTCACTCAGTCGTGTCCGACTCTTTGTGACCCCATGAGTCACAGCATGCCAGGCCTCCCTGTCCATCGATTTCACTTAACTCATGTCCATCGAGTCAGTGATGCCATCCAGCCATCTCATCTCCTGTCATCCCCTTCTCCTCTCACCTTCAATCTTTCCCAGCATCAGGATCTTTTCAAATGAGTCAGTTCTTTGCATCAGGTGGCCAAAGTATTGGAGTTTCAACTTCAGCATCAGTCCTTCCAATGAATATTCAGGACTGATTTCCTTTAGGATGGACTGGTTGGATCTCCTTGCTGTCCAAGGGACTCTCAAGAGTCTTCTCCAACACCACAGTTCAAAAGCATCAATTCTTTGGTGCTCAGCTTTCTTCACAGTCCAACTCTCACATACATACATGACCACTGGAAAAACCATAGCCTTGACTAGACGGACCTTTGTTGGCAAAGTAATGTCTCTGCTTTTCAATATGCTGTCTAGGTTGGTCATAACTTTCCTTCCAAGGAGTAAGTGTCTTTTAATTTCATGGCTGCAATCACCATCTGCAGAGACTTTGGAGCCCAAAAATATAAAGTCTGACACTGTTTCCACTGTTTGGCCTTCTATTTCCCATGAAGTAATGGGACCAGATGCCATGATCTTCGTTTTCTGAATATTGAGCTTTAAGCCCACTTTTTCACTTTCCTCTTTCACTTTCATCAAGAGGCTTTTTAGTTTCTCTTCACTTTCTGCCATAAGGGTGGTATCATCTGCATATCTGAGGTTATTGATATTTCTCCCAGCAATCTTGATTCCAGCTTGTGCTTCATCCAGCCCGGCATTTCTCATGATGTACTCTGCATGTAAGTTAAATAAGCAGGGTGACAATATACAGCCTTGACATACTCCTTTTCCTATTTGGAACCAGTCTGTTGTTCCATGTCCAGTTCTAGCTGTTTCTTCCTGACCTGCATACAGGTTTCTCAAGAGACAGGTCAGGTGGTCTGGTATTCCCATCTCTTTCACAATTTTCCACAGTTGATTGTGATCCACACAGTCAAAGGCTTTGGCATAGTCAATAAAGCAGAAATAGATATTTTTCTGGAACTCTCTTGCTTTTTCGATGATCCAGTGGATGTCAGCAATTTGATCTTTGGTTCCTCTGCCTTTTCTAAAACCAACTTGAACATCTGGAAGTTCACAGTTCATGTACTGCTGAAGCCTGGCTTGGAGAATTTTGAGCATTGTTTTACTAGTGTGTGAGATGAGTGCAATTATGCGGTAGTTTGAGCATTCTTTGGCATTACCTTTTTTTGCAATTGGAATGAAAACTGACCATTTCCAGTCCTGTGGCCACTGCTGAGTTTTCCCAATTTGCTGGCATATTGAGGGCAGCACTTTCACAGCGTCATCTTTCAGGATTTGAAATAGCTCAACCTGAATTCCATCACCTCCACTAGCTTCGTCCATAGTGATGCTTTCTAAGACCCACTTGACTTCACATTCCAGGCTGTCTGGCTCTAGGTGAATGATCACACCATAGTGATTATCTGGGTCGTGAAGATCTTTTTTGTACAGACATATTTATTTCTTAGGCTCTGCTCAGACTGGTTAAATCAGAGTATCTGAGGATGGTATTAAAATAAGACTAAAACAGACAACAATCACATACACACAAATACAGATGCATATCAGGCAATTCTAACATGCTGCCCAGGCGGGAAGGCTGGCCTCGAACCCAGGTCCAAAGCACAGACTATCACAGGCAAGCAAATCAGTGGGTAAATTGGGAAAATATTGCCCCATCGAGACAGTAGGGACTTCTGTCTGTCTTAGTCTAATGGGGATGGCGTGTGGGAATTGTCCAGGAGGATACATTGGTGTGCAATGATTTAGCAATGATTCAGTTTAAAACTGCCATCCTGGCTCATGAAGGAGATCTCTTTGGGCAACTAAAACAGCAATGTGGTATATCATGAGGAATGCTGGTGTCCACAGAGTGGTCTGAGTTCTGGCTTTTGCCCCAAACAGCTGTGGGTGAGCTCTGGAGGACAGCATCCTCTCTAGTCTTGGTTTACTCACCTACACAATGAAGGGGTGCGATTTATAGTATTTTCTTGTGTCTTCTAGTGATTTCTAGTGTTTTATTCAATTTAGAGAAAAAAGCCAGAGAAGGTGATGGCACCCCACTCCAGTACTCTTGCCTGGAAAATCCCATGGACAGAGGAGCCTGGTGGGCTGCTGTCTATGGGGTCACAGAGTTGGACACAACTGAAGCGACTTAGCAGCAGCAGCAGAGAAAAAAGCAACTATGAGCGATAATTACAAATTTAGGAAAAAAGTAAATAATTTAACATTTTATATTTTTCATTAATTTATAAAGCCCTCTATGCACTTCCCGGGTGGTGCTAGTGGTAAAGAACCAGCCTTCCAATGCAGGAGATGTAAGAGACGCAGTTTCAATCTCTGGGTCAGGAAGATTCCCTGGAAGAGGGTATGGCTACCCACTCCAGTATTCTTGCCTGGAGAATCCCATGGACAGAGGAGCCTGGGAGGCTACAGTCCATAGCATCGCACAGAGTTGGATATGACTGAAGCGACTTAGTACAGCACAGCACATGGCAGAATAATAAAGAATTTATAATGGCATTTTGGACAGTTTGTAATTAAGATACAGATTTTATTATATAAAAAAATAGGCCTAGTGTTTTGGGTATATTTCTGTAACTAAATACATCTTAAACTATAGATTAGCGAATTTTTCTGTAAAGGAGCTGACAGTGAATATTCTAGGCTTTGAGGAGCAGGCTCCAGAAAAATCTTTGTTGCATCATTTTCTTTTTTAATAATTTAAAAATGTGAAAAACAGGTGAAGGGCAGGATTTGCTGACCTCTGCCATAAACAATCAAAATGTATACTTGCATAAAAATAAAATGCTTGTTTTTACATAACAGTAGCAACCCCTGAACCTGCTAGAAGCTATGGTTACATGTTGTTACATGGAGAGATTGAATCTGGGCAATAAGAAGCCTGCAGAGGAACTTTTTAGTGAAGGCCTACTGGTGACAGCCATCTTGTCCTGGTGTGCCTGGCATTTGTCTGGCACTGGCCTGCTTTTAGCACCGAAGGCCAGAGCCTGGGGAACACTGGCTGCTTCGTCAGCATGCATCTAGAACACTTAGCCAGGTTTCTTTCAACGGAAGGGAAGGTGTGCGTGGTGCCGTGTCCAACTCTTTGCAACCCTATGGACTGTATCCCTCCAGGCTCCTCAGTTAATGGGATTCTCCAGGCAAGAATACTGGAGTGGGTTGCCATTTCCTTCTTCAGAGGATCTGAACAATTCAGGGATTAAACCCACATCTCCTGTGTCTCTTGCGTTGCAGGCAAATTCTTTACCACTTGAGCCATCCATCTAAAATCAAATTGAAAGGTGAAAAGCTTGAAATGGAAATACTTTCAGGAGCTTTAACATGTAAATGACAGGCAAGGAACCCAGCTGCAAAACCTTACAGGGAAAATTGTGAGAGAATATTTTATAGTCTTTTTTGGATTAAGCTCAATGGAGCCTAAATCCACCTTTCCGTTAACCATCCCAATGCAACTGGCCAAAGCTGAGGAAACCACTTACTCAGAGGTGTCCGTTGTTTTGTAATGCAAGTTTATACATCCTCTGAATGTGATCATTGCTCAATGTTATGATGAAACACAGCCTGACCTTATTACTCAGAAGTGACAGAGTTCAGAATTACTTCCTGGGTTTGTCTAAAGAAGACACAAGACATGAAACTAGCTATGAGCCCAACTATGAACAGAAAAATTACTAGTAGGGACTGCTTTGGAAATGGCCAGGAACAAAAGAGGGAACAAATTTCTCAACATGCTTTTGTTTTGTGCCTTATTATCAGTCATATGAATCTTGAAACAGCAAGTTCAAAGCTCAAAAGGCTATTTTCTGTTAGGAATGTGCCCTAAAATTAGGTGTACTGCCACCGGGGGAGCTTTGTTATGACCACATGGTTTTTTCTGGTTGTATTATACTTTATCAAAACAAAAGCCCATATTAAAACATAAATATTAAAAAGCAGATATGATAGCTTGACAAAGGATGCCATTGAATAAAACAAAATTTAGGATATAAGGATATAATTTAGAACCTTTTGCAATATCTTTTCATTGTTATACGTTTGTTCTGGTTCTAATCCTGTGATTGGAACTCTGGTTGTATCTTTATGACTCATCATCTTTGGGTCATAAAAGCATCTTTTTTTTCTGAGCTTCAGGTCAGCTTGGCCTTGTAAGTGCTTGCTTCCTCTGAAGCTGTGGCTTCAGGTCATTCTGTTTAGAATCTATTTCAGCAGACTCAGTGAGGCTGGAAAATAATCACATATTTCTCTTAATGGATCTTCCTTCCCCTTCTGTGGTAGAAAATCAAGGAGAGAGAGGGAAGACCCATTTAGGTAGTGGCTTGATGTCTTGGTTCTACAGGAAGCCCAGTAATGAGTATCTTTGCCTGAGTGGAAACAAACTCCCCTTTACAGTAAGGGGGGTGGGGATTGGCTTTAAAGCCCTCTAACTAAGAACATTGGAAATTAAGTATTAAATTATTGCATTACCAGCTGTCTCCCAACATATGTGAATATGTACTACCACACAAATACAAATACACGTCTGATATTTGTGTCAGAGGTTCTATTGGTTCCTACTCACCCAACCCCATTCACTCAAATTCAGGATATAAGTGGACATCAACTTGCTATTTCACTTAGTGACAAGTCAGGACACTCTTGATCATTTTTCACAGCATTTTAATACCAAAATCCCACCACCATTGGATGTATGCAAGTTATATTTTTCTAAGTTATTTTCTGAGCTAAGCCTAAGTGTAGGAAGTTCTTTTTCTTAATGGCCTGCTAAGCTGCTGCTGTTCAGTCACTTCAGTCGTGGCCAACTCTGTGCGACCTCATAGACGGCAGCCCACCACGCTCCCCTGTCCCTGGGATTCTCCAGGCAAGAACACTGGAGTGGGTTGCCATTTCCTTCTCCAATGCAGGAAAGTGAAAAGTGAAAGTGAAGTCGCTCAGTCGTGTCCGACTCTTCACGACCCCATGGGCTGCAGCCCACCAGGCTCCTCCGTCCATGGGATTTTCCAAGCAAGAGTACTGGAGTAGGCTGCCATCGACTTCTCCATCTTAATGGCCTATATAATAATAAATGGATGAGGCCTTACCCTGCTCCTTCACAAAATTTTTCCCTGAACAATGGCTCAAATTGAGCCCCGTTCAAACCCAACGTTGAGGCCTACACCAAACGGCTCTACTATCCAAGGCCCCTGTGCCTTCTGCTGCCCCCGGGGTCCATCCCTGAATTGCATGTCGTTCCCGTAAGTGTCTGTTCTTGGCTTCCGCTGTCCCGTTAGCAGTGCCAGTCCTACAGCTCTTGGCTCCTAGCTTCACGCAGGACTGCAGCCCCCTCTTTTGTTTTGTTCTGTCTAGTTATTAAATCATAGTCCCTGAGCTCAAGCCCCCCCTTTTCGACTGTGCTCTCTGATGCTGGGGCTGGACCTCTGCAAACATCCTCGCCCCTTGCCATCTGTCTCCCTGTTTGGCTCTGCCAGGAAGGGGTGCTCGATGGAGGCAGAAGCCTTGCGGACAGGACAGAAATTCTCCCCCTTTGCTTGCTGCCCTGTCAGTGTCGCCCTGGCCATGCTTCCTTGCCATGGCAGCATTGCTTCCAGTAAGAGTTGTTCGCAATTCCCAGTGTTACTCTTCAGCTCTTTAAAGATATCAGTTCCCGCCACCTGGCAGCTGCCTCCCCAAGCTCTGTGCAGAGATTTTCGGTTCTGATAATGTCACTTTCTTCCATTTGCTCCTGCAGGCTTAGGAGGGGCATTGTCTCCACTTGCAGTGATACCTCTATATTAACTCAGTCTTTCCTCCTTGTCTTCTCAGTCCTTTGCAACCGACTCCCCATATTAAATTTTCTCTGTTGACTGGTGTTTCCTCCACAGTGTCCTCCTTTCTCAATTGCATCTTGACAGATACTTGTCTGTTCTGATTCCTCAAGCATGCTACCTATCAGTAGAAGGGACCCTGGAAATGTCACTTCCAACTTGTCCAAGGTTTATTGTCCCCTCACCAGAATCTGTGTGCTTATATAAAATGGCCCCCGAAAGTCCACAAACACACACACACACACAAGTATTTCTATCATTGCTTTGTGACTCCTGCATGGATTGTTGTTGTTTAGTTGCTAAGTCATGTCTTGGCCACACACTAAGGGTTCTGCCCAATGATTCCCTTTGATAATTACTTATAAAAATGAGCCTCCCTGCTGTGGAACCCCAACAAAGAGCCTGGAGTCCAGGACATTCCTGTCATTAATTCCATCCTTATCAGGATAAGTCCAGCTCTTTGTGACCCCATGGATGACTTTACAGTCCATGGAATTCTCCAGGCCAGAATACTGGAGTGAATAGCCTTTCCCTTCTCCAGGGAATCTTCCCAACCCAGAGATTAAACCCAGGTCTCCCACATTACAGGCAGATGCTTTACCAGCTGAGCCACAAGGAAAGCCCTTATCAGGATAAGCTGTATCTTATTCAGGGTTAGTCTGTTTTCCATTCTGACTGCTAGGAGAGAGTTGACCTGTCCCCAAAAGGTCAAAGGATTTCCAGACAAGCCCTAAGATTCCTCATTTTAACCTCACAAGTCACTTCTTAGATACATTTACGTTCTTAAAGGTAAAATGGACCTTAAAAATCATCTAGTATCTATTCCAACCTTTCATTTTAGGGAGGATGAGAATAGGGCAAGTAAAATAGACCAAAAAAAAAAAATTTGGCTGACTATAGATAATTCACAGAATTCTAATTTCCCTCTGCCTGATGGTGTAAAGCAGCCAAGATATTCAAAGGAAATCTTATAAAATACATTTAGATTGTATTTTGAGCTGTAACATGGGTCTACACATCTTCAAGCATAGGATTACAGTCTCAACAAAAGCCAGGTTTGGTAACATGTAAATTTTATAGAAGAGTACTAAAGCAATTTTCCCATAATTATTCAGCACCTGTCATCCCTGAAAACTGTAATTGCAATAAAATAGAATGTTCCCAAATCATGAGGGGAGGCAATGTTCTGTGATCTGGAGCATGTGATGCCAGTGAGGAATGTAGCATATCTGAATATCTCGAATATGAAATGAAAATATCATGAGGGCATGTGAGGTCAACATTTTTCAGTTATTCAAAATACTTTATTGTTGATCCTTTGTGTACCAGTGGTCACCTTTTTATATGATCCCATATAATCCTCTGTGTGTTCTAGTTTTGATATTTGACTATGTCATTTTCACCATGATTAAAAATGAACTCTTTCTTTTCCCCATAAATGTAAAACTGTAGCTACAGTTGAAAATCAGGGATGAGTCTCTGTCATTATGTTTGAAGGTCCTCATTCCATTCAGAATGGTAGTGCTAGAGTTATCTGCTGGTTTTCTATCGCTGCCTAACAGACTTCCCGAAATCTTAGTTTAAACCAACAAGCATTTCTTATTTCACCATTTCTGTGAATCAGGAATTCAAGAGCATCTAATCTAAGGTGAGCAGTGATTCACAAACTTGTATGAGATTGTAATCAAGCTGTTGACCATGCCTGCAATCATCCAGAGATTTGACTGGCACTGAAAGATTGGTTTGCAGATGCACTCAAGTAGTTATTGGCATGCCTCAAGTCCGAGTGGGCTTTTGGCCAGAAGCCTCAGGTCCCCCGTGGGCCTACTTAAAATATAGCAGTTTGCTTCCCTTGGAACAAGGAATTTTTGAGACCCTGCTTTCAGTTCTTTTGGATATATATACTCAGAAGTGAGATTACTGGGTCATACAGTAGTTCTATATTTAATTTTTTGAGAAATTGTCATATTCTTTTCCATAATGGTTGTACCATTTTACATCAACAGTGCACAAGAGTTCCAATTACTCCACATCCTCACCAATGCTTATTTTCTGTTTTGTTTGTTTACATTAGCCATCATAATGGATCTGAGGTGGTATCGAATTGTGTTTTTGATTTACATTTCTCTAATGGTTAGTGATGTGGAACATCTTTTCATATGTGTGTTGGCCATTTATATGTATTCTTTGGAGAAATGTTTAATCAAGTCCTTTAACCATTCTAAAATCATGTTACTTGGGTTTTTGGTTGTTGTTGAGTTGTAGGAGTTCTTTTTATGTATTAGATATTTATTCTTTATCAGATATATGATTCGCAAATATTCTCTCCCACTTTATAGGTTACCTTTTAACTGTATTGATTGTGTCCTTTAATGCACAGATTTTTAAGTTGGATAGAGTTCCATTTGTCTATTATTGCTTTTGTTTGCTGTACTTTTAGTGTCATGTCCAAGAAATCATTGTCAAATCCAAAGTCTTGATGCTCTTCCTTCTGTTGCCTTCTGGGAATTTCATAGTTTTGAGTCTTAAGTTTAGGTCCTTAATCTATTTTGACTCAACCTTTTAAACATTTTATTGAGGATTAGTTGATTTATAATGTTTAATTTGTGCTGTACAGCAAAGTGATTCAGTTATATGTATATATTACATATATTATTTTTTTTATATTCTTTTGCATTCTGGTTTATCACAAGATATTGAATATAGTTCCCTGTGCTATACAGGAGGACCCTGTTGTTTATCCATTCTGTATGACTTGCATCTTCTAGTCCCAAACTCCAAATCCTTCTCTCCTCTCTTGAGAACCACAGGTCTGTTCTGTATGTCTTTAAGTTTGTTTCCATTTCAGATATGTTCATTTGTGTCATAATCTTTAGATTCCACCTAGAAGTGATATCTAGGTGTCTTTCTCTTTCTGACTGACTTCTCTTAGTGTGATAATCTCTAGGTTCATTCATGTTACTGCAAATGACATTATTTCATTCTTTTTTATGGCTGAGTAATATTTCATTGTATATATATATATACCATATCTTCTTTATCCATTCATCTGTTGATGGGCATTTAGGATGTTTGCATGTCTTGACTGTTGTAAATAATGCTGCTATGAACATAGGGGTGCATGTATCCTTTAAAATTGTAGCTTTGTCTGGGTATATTCCCAGGAGAGAATTGCTGGATCATATGGCAACTCTATTTTCAGTTTTTTTGAGGAACCTCCATACCGTTTTCCATAGTGGCTGCACCAGTTAACATTCCCATCAATTATTTGTGTTTTTAATTTCTTTCAGCAGTGTTTTATAGTTTTCAGTATATAAGACTTTCCACTTTCTTGGCATTTTATTATTTTTGATGCTATTTTATATGAACTTTTTTTCTCAATTTTTTCAGATTTTTCATTCTCAGTGTATAGAGACACAACTAACTTTAGTGTGTTGACTTTATGTCCTGCAACTTTGCTAAATCATCTATTCTGATATTTTTGGTGTGGAATCTTTAGAGTTTTCTCATATAAGATTATGTCATCTGCCTTTAACTCTTCCTTTTCAATTTGGATACCTTGTCTTTATTTTTCTTACCTGATTGCTCCGGCTAGGACTTCCAGTGCTATTTTAGATAAAAGTCTTGATAGCAGGTATTCTAATCTTGTTTGTGATCTTAGAGGAAAAGCTTTCAGCCTTTCCCTAATGAGTATGATGTTAGCAGTGGGATTATCATGTGTGGCCTTTATCATGTGGAGGTAGTTTCTTTTTATTCCTGGCATGTTGTTTTTCTCATGCAAGGGTGTTGGATCTTGCCAAATGGTTTTTCTGCATTATTTGAGATGATCATGTGGAGTTTTTTCCCCCTCTTTGGTCCTTCCTTCTATTAATGTGTTATACTAACACTTATCAATTTTCATATATTGCACCACTCCTACATTCCAGGAATAAATCCCACTTAGTCATGGTATATAATCCTTTTAATGTGCTGTTGAATTGGGTTTGCTAGTATTTTGTTGAAGATTTTTGAGCATGACCTCATCTTAGCTAATTACATCTGCAGTGATCCTGTTTCTAAATAAGGTCATAGTCTGAAATACTGTGAGTTAGGACTTCAACATCTCAAACTCCTGTGATTTCCGCTGAAAGTACCCACATGCTTTATTGATTTTGAGCTCTACAATCCCAGAGATTTGCTTTTCATTGGTTATAGAGATCCTCTGAATGCAAACCATTTGTATCATTCCCTTGATTTTTTCCCCTCCTGTGGAAACCAGTCACTTTTGTACACTGAGTTCATTTCTACTTTAGGAAAATAAAGAAAATAAATGATTGGTATGTAGGTCAGTTCCTAGTTCTGCCTTGGTTAGAAAACAAAGGATCAGGGCTCAGCTAGAACTTGCATAGTTCAGTTATTTCTTAATATGGCCTTTTTACAGATGGCTTGAGGGCATTTTACCCTTCTCTTTCCTTATGACCTAGCGATAGTAAGCCTTCAAAGATCTGGCTTGAGGCTAGGTTAAAAAGTCTCAGTTTATTGTCTTGTGCTGTGCTTAGTCGTTCAGGCATGTCCAACTCTTTGCAACCCCGCGGACTGTAGCCTGCCAGGCTCCTCTGTCCATGGGGATTCTCCTGGCAAGAATACTGGAGTGGGTTGCCATGCCCTCCTCCAGGGAATCTTCCCAACCCATGGATCAAATCCAGGTCTCCTGCATTGCAGGCAGATTCTTTATCAACTGAGCCACAGGGAAGCCCTATTATGTCTCAGGTGAATCTTATCTGAGTCTTTTGAGAATCTCTGACCTCACTCAACCAGTTTCCTTTCTCTGCATAGACATGGATCACTCCTAAATGAACTTCATATGGTTATTTAAGAGAATGTGTTTTTCTGCCAGCCAAATGATTACTGTAAGATTTTAAGCATATTGTTGAGACTTTAGTACATAATCTCTCAAAATAGTCAAGGAACATATAATTGCTTTGTAGTCCCTTTCTCTTTCGGAAATCTCCCTGGTGCCCTGACTATCCTCCCACCACACCCTCAAACTCTGATGAATTTCCTACAACTGGAAGACCATTCCCACACACCTCACTGATTGAGAACCTTCTACCCAAAGCTTTAACAGGTTGGAAATAAAGTTTCTACTACAGGAACATTTTTCACATTTAAAATTAAAAGTGCAGCACAGCTCTGGTTAGAAGAGTAGCATTTTTTTTAACTAAGGTGATATCAAGTCACACATGATACAGATGAATCACTTTATGGTTTTTGCCATATCTGACAGACAGAGCAAGATGCTTCAGAATAATTAGGCACTGGCTTCTAGCATCTGTCCATGTAAATCTATTTCTTGAAAAATATTCACATCCAGGCTTTTTCTGGGAGATTAGGAAATAACAGAATGACTTTTCCATAATCAAATATCACATTTCACATTTTTCTGATGAATCAGGAAGAAGGTTATAATGTTTATTTAAAAAGAAGATTTTTTTTTTTTTGGCTCTACTTTGTGGCTCATGGGATCTAGTTCTCCAACCAGGGATTGAACCCAGACCCTCAGCAGTGAAAGTGCTGTGTCCTAACCACAGGATCACCAGGGAATTCCCTTAAAGGACTTCTTATTTATAAAATTTTGTCTAGGGGTGTGTGTGTGTTAGTCGCTCAGTCGTGTCCAACTCTTTGCGACCCCATGGACTGTAGCCTGCCAGGCTCCTCTATCCATGGTATTCACCAGGCAAGAATACTGGAGTAGGTGGCCATTCCCTTCTCCAAGGGATCTTCCCAACCCAGTGATCAAACCCAGGTCCCCTGCGTTGAGGCAGATTCTTCACCATTTGAGCCACCAGGGAAGCCCCGTAATGGGGTATTAGAGCCAATTCACACTGGTCCATAAGAACTAATTGTTTAAAAAATTCAGGAATTTTGTGAGTTAATTGACATCATCTTGATAACTTGAAATCAGCCATGGTGGAAGTATTTACACCAAGGGAATCAGCAAACACTATAAATAAAGACTTTTAGCAGCACACCACTGATTTTTGTCCCTTATTTAAAAAAACAAAAAACTCTCAAGCAAATCAACATCATGCATGAAATGCCTACCATGTCCTTTTTAAGATGGTCAACCCCTCCCCCAGCACCCCCCAAAAGGACACTTACTTTGTTCATGGAGTTTGTAACTTTCTTGAGGGGTGAAAAAACCAATCAAGGAACATCAAACAAAAAACTATAACATGAAACATGAGGATAGGAGGAGTCCAAAGAGAGAGAAAAGAGTGGGCACACATATGGCAGAAATGTCATGAAAATGTTGGACTTTGAGCTTGGGCTTCTCAGGTGGTGCTAGTTATAAGGAACCCGCCTGCCAACGCAGGAGACATAAGAGACGTGGGTTCAATCCCTGGATCGGGAAGACCTGCTAGAGAAAGAAATGGCTACCCACTGTAGTGTTCCTGCCTGGGGAATCCCATGGACAGAGGAGCCTGGAGGGTTACAGACCATGGGGTTGCAGAGTTGGACGTGACTAAAGCAACATAGCACCTTGTAGGAAAGGCAGGAAAGGAAAATGGGCAATTGGGCAGAAAGAAGGGCAGAGAGAAACAGCAGGAGGCAGAAGAATAAAACGTCCTGTAAATATGCAAAGCCAATGTGGAAGGTGAGAGAACCATGATGTGAGGACAGCTAGCAATGACAGAAAACCACGGTTCATGAAGCCTTCCTTATACATCATCTCATTCTGATTTTCAAAGCAAGCCTAAGAGACAGGGCATCTGAGGCGGAGAGAACTGGTGTGAGGCAGCTGCCTAGGCCTGTGTTTAGAGCGAAGTGTTTGTCTCTGAGCCCCTGTTCAGCGTTCTTCCCACAACACCGTGTTGAATCTGCTCATCTAACATTGTAAAGTGAGTGACACAGAAAAGCAGCAATGAGAGAAATAATTTTAAACAAGTAATATATTTAACACAACCTGGTTTAATTTAAATGTGTAGATATGATGTTCTGGTGGTTCTGAATGACAAGAAACTAACTTCTAAGTATCATTGCTTTCAAGAGTTCTAATATTTTTCTGCAAGGCATCCACAGCTTTGTTGAATTCAACCCTAACTCTTGACAGGAAATAAAATTAGGCTCGATTTCTAAGAAAAAGAAAACGCAGAACACATTAAAAATAGTGCAATCTAAATTCCAAGGGCAGGGTTTTTAGGTCCCCTGAAGGTCAACTTTCCTAAAAGAAATATTTTTGTTCTTCTCCCCATCCTGAACACTAACGCTCTAGAGGGATAAACAAGAACTGAACTTTTGAGTTTAAAATTTTCCAGGAACCTAAATCTCACAAACATCATGTTGAGTGAAAGAAGCCAGAAACTAATGCATGTCTATAAAGTAGGGAAAACCAGGCAAAACCAGAAGCCAGGCTTGTGGTTATCCACGATGGAATGGGGTGGCAGGACAGGAAAGGGTGGCCAGAGAGCCCCTGGGTGTGGTGATGTTCCATTTCTCCATCAGGGTGCTAAGTACACAGGTCTGTTCATTCTAGAAAAGCTCATCCTACTTCTACGTACATAGCTTGTACAGTTTTCCTTACATCTGTCATATCTCGATTTTTATTTCCTGGAACCTTAAACAGGATAGAGGCAGAATTGCAATACTTTGAGAGACAAAGACTGTTTGATGCAGGAAACATACTCGATGGTAAGAGAGTGAAGTATTAGAGGTCTGGCTCCAGCAGATGTTGGGGGGGGGAGCCGTCTTAGGAGGTGTGACGGGATGAAGGCCACAGACACAGGAACACTGGTCCAGTCTGGCCCCCCAGATGGGTGCCAGAGTGGAGCCGAGGGAAACTCAAAGGATTAGATGCAGTAGGCAGCCCAGGAAGGCATATAATCAGTTCAGTTCAGTCGCTCAGTCGTGTCCGACTCTTTGCGACCCCATGAATCGCAGCATGCCAGGCCTCCCTGTCCATCACCAACTCCCGGAGTTCACTCAGATTCACGTCCATTGAGTCCGTGATGCCATCCAGCCATCTAATCCTCGGTCGTCCCCTTCTCCTCCTGCCCCCAATCCCTCCCAGCATCAAAGTCTTTTCCAATGAGTCAACTCTTCGCATGAGATGGCCAAAGTATTGGAGTTTCAGCTTCAGCATCATTCCCTCCAAAGAAATCCCAGGGCTGATCTCCTTCAGAATGGATTGGTTGGATCTCCTTGCAGTCCAAGCGACTCTCGAGATCCTTCTCCAACACCACAGTTCAAAAGTATCAATTCTTCATCACTTAGCCTTCTTCACAGTCCAACTCTCACATCCATACATGACTACTGGAAAAACCATAGCCTTGGCTAGACGGACCTTAGTCGGCAAAGTAATGTCTCTGCTTTTCAATATGCTATCTAGGTTGGTCATAACTTTTCTTCCAGGGAGTAAGCGTCTTTTAATTTCATGGCTGCAGTCACCATCTGCAGTGATTTTGGAGCCCAGAAAAATAAAGTCTGACACTGTTTCCACTGTTTCCCCATCTATTTCCCATGAAGTGATGGGACTGGATGCCATCATCTTCATTTTCTGAATGTTGAGCTTTAAGCCAACTTTTTCACTCTCCTCTTTCACTTTCATCAAGAGGCTTTTTAGTTCCTCTTCACTTTCTGCCGTAAAGGTGGTGTCATCTGCATATCTGAGGTTATTGATATTTCTCCTGGCAATCTTGATTCCAGCTTGTGTTTCTTCCAGCCCAGTGTTTCTCATGATGTACTCTGCATATAAGTTAAATAAGCAGGGTGACAATATACAGCCTTGACGTACTGCTTTTCCTATTTGGAACCAGTCTGTTGTTCTATTTCCAGTTATAATACAGTATGTAATACAAGTATCTGGCCCACTCTTGGGGCCACTTTCTCATAATTCAGCTGATTGGGTGCCCTTTGAGATCTTAATTCAGAGGAAAACATTTTAGATAAAGATGGCAAAAGCCATGCTCATACAGACAAAGTGAAATGTTTGCCTTTTAGTCACTCAATAATTAAAGTGAAAGTGGGGACTTCCCTGGTGGTCCAGTGGCTAAGGCTCCATGCTCCCAATGCAGGGGGCCTGGGTTCGATCCCTGGTCAGGGAACTAGATCCCACATGCCATAACCAAGACTTGGTGCAGCCAAATGCATATTTTTTTAAAAAAAAAAAGCAAAAGTGTTAGTTGCTCAGTCATGTCCTACTCTTTGCGACCCCATGGACTGTAGCCTGCCAGGGTCCTCAGTCCATGGAATTCTCCAGGATACAATTTAAAAGGCCTTGAATTTCATTCACTGTTTACTGTTTATAACCTTAGCAGATATTCAGAATCAAAGGATTTTTTAGCAGAAAGAGGTGTGTAATTTAAGTAATGTGCTATCTTATCTTCCTTTTAGATTTTCTAAACCCTATGCTTATATCAAGGGCTTCCCTGGTAGCTCAGGAGTTAAAGCGTCTGCCTGCAATGTGGGGGACCCGGGTTCAATCCCGGGTCCAGCTTTCCTGGGAAGCTCCCCTGGAGAAGGAAATAGCAACCCACTCCAGTATTCTTGCCTAGAGAATCCCATGGAGAGAGGAGCCTGGCGGGCTACAGTCCATGGGGTCGCAAAGAGTTGGACATGACTGAGCGACTTCACTTTCACTTTCATATTTATATCAAGTTAGATCATCAGAAAACTCTGGATCATGTTAGGTTTGTCTCTTACCTCCTTGAGGCAGGAGTATGATCTTTTACTATGCTTCAGAGCCCACTGGTGGTCTGATGAAACCCACAGGACACTTTTCAGAGTAATTACTTCAATGCATAAAGAAAATGCAGGGACTTAAATAAACACATACTAAAATTCAGTTATCAAATATTTCAGTATAGCAACATACATGCCTCTTAACTAAAGCAGTACAAACAAGAACTGCCTGAGGTTTACTGCAACTGTAATTTCAAAATAGCAAGAAGGGATGAAATTTTGAGACATCTGCAACAACTCTATCATGATAACAAACATCTGTGATTTCTATCAATGAGAGAGAGTTACAGCTAACGCTGTGCCAGCTTCATGCACAGTGGGAGAAAGTGCTGAAAAATCTCAGAAGTTGATGAAAGTAAGGATGTAGTTCTCTTCCTTCCAAGCCCGTATGTCCCATGAATTCTCCACACAGACTTAGGATTCAATCTCAAGTTAACAGTCTCCAACTGTTGACTTGTATTTGGGCTTACTTAAGCCATTTGACCATAACATTTTTGATTTCTAAATCTTGATAAAATGGTTTAAACCCTTGTGTAATGGCATACTTCAAGGTCTCCTGAATAAAGGATTTAGAGTTTAGCAGTAAGAGAAACCACCTCTATACACTCAGAAGAGTATTTATATGTAACCATCTTGCTTACATTTTTACCTACATTAAGTTTTCCATTTATTGACAGTAACTATACTAACCTTTGTGGTTTCCTTATCAGGCATTCTACCTTTTCAGAAGTTTCGTGTTCTATGGCTGTTGCGTGAACCCAGTTTTATGTGTGTTTGTATTCTAAGCCATCTTGTGTGTGTGTGTGTGTGTGTGTGTGTGTGCGTGCGTGTTAAGCAATGTGGTAGAAATACATAAGAGCCATCATCCATCACACCTGGGACTGCAGAGCCCCCAGCAGGACCTGGGGGTCCAGGTCTGCAGACCCTGTGATCTTTCTTAGAACCCAGTACTGGCTTCCTGTTTCATTGTTTATTAGGACAACTAATCAATCAATTTGATATTTAAGCCTGGAAAAGTGAGTGTAAAAGTTCTTATTTCTGGAAACAAGTGAAAATGACATACTTTCAGGAAGTTCAGAGCTAAAAATCCATAGGAGCAGGCAGGCCAAAGGACTAGAATCTGCTAAGGATAACTTGTTCGCCAAACCTCATATCACTCAGGTGTGTATGTGGAGAGGGTATTTCATTTATGCCCTCCATGCTAAAGAGAGGGCAGAATGCTGAGAGATTATACCAGCTTGGCTTTTATGTCATCCATCCATCACATAAATGTTCCCAGGTGTCTGGTGAGAATTCTGAAGTATTAGAACAGCAGCTAGTTTAGAATAGACTATCATGCTCAAGAGAGCATCAGTGAGTTTCTCTGTTTTTTCCGGAACCTTCTTGAGATTGGAAATTTCATGGGGATAATCCCATCCCCAGTTGCAGTTCATTTTACTCCTCCAGTTTGACCTCCTTCGAATAAACACACAGGCACATAGCACAAATTGGTTTATCCCAGGATCTGAACATTTTGAAAGAAATTCATGACCAAGAGTAAGAGTTTACTTACCTTGGGATTGGAGGAAGGAAAAAGAAACCAGGATGAGCTCTTCCTGAATGTTGTATTTCCAAATATTTGAAAACTCTGGCAAATATTAATAACAAGCATAAGATTTAGAACCAGCTTGTACTGGAATTGAGTATGGATTTATAGTCACGTGGGGGAGACTGGTCTCTAGCAGACAGGAATTGCCTTTGTAAAATAGTCAAATGCAGACTAACATTTTCTATGTGGAGTAATCCATGCCCGTGACCTGTCACTGAAGGACGCTTTGGAGGGTCAGCCAGGACTCATCTCTAGGCACTGGCAAATTTCCTCACATGTTCTAATTGTCCCACCCCCCACCATCACCCCCATTTAAGTGTGATTCTTTTTCTTATATTGATTTCAATTTTAAAACTCTAAGGCTTAGGGAGAAAAATTAGAAGAATAATGCATTCATTATTTTTAAAGACATTGGAGGGACAGAAAAAAATCTTATTCTGATTGATTAAATTCATTGTCCTGCTGCAATAATGTCTAACAAATCTATTTGCTCGATTGGAAAAGGGCCTCACATGGCAGCTGAGAGAGGAGATAGATGAATTGTGTGATAATTTTCTGTGCCCTTACTTAGCAAATGCTATGGGTATGATTTTCTTCACTATTCAGCTTGAGAGTGACTGTGACAATAAATGACTCCAGTTTAGAGGCACAACCATCTTTAAATACAGTCTCCATCCTTCTGCCTCTATGAAAGTGACAGTGGCAGTACATGACTCCTCCTTAGAGGCAAAACCATCTCTGAGTGTTCTCTCCATTCTTCTGCTGCTACATTTGATGCAGGAGCTATATGGATCATTTATAATCAGGTTTTGGGGTAATCAGGCTTCCATGGTGGCTCAGATAGTATAGAATCTGCCTATAATGCAGGAGACCTGAGTTGGCTCCCTGGGTTGGGAAGATCCCCTGGAGAAGGGAATGGCTACCCACTGCAATATTCTTACGGAGAATTTCATGGACAGAGGAGCCTGGCAGACTACAGTTCATGGAGTCACAAAGAATTGAAGACGACTGAGTTACTAACACTTTTTTCAGCACACCTTGGGGTAATCATCAAAGTCAGGGCCATAGAACTTCTGGATCTGAATGGCTACCCTAGCCAGCCAAGAAAGGCATAAGAAGGGCTTCACATCCTTTAAAATGGTCCCCTCTTGGGCCAAGGACTAAAAAACATTTTAGAGTTCCCTTGAGAAGTTCATGACTCCAGGGTAGGCATTTAAACATTTTTTTCAAAGAAGGAAAGTTTTCTACCACTTTTCCTACCTGTTGTATTTAAACCTACACTCCATATATTCTGCGAACCTCTGGGAACTCATGAGACTTGTGCCTATATAACTGGCACATTTGAAACCAGAAGAGCTTTAATACTGAAACAAACTCACTCTGCTGTCCTTCATTTCTATACAAGACACAGTTTTTAAAGAGTAGTAACTTTCTTCCAAATGTGCCTGTCATTGATGAATTCTTTAGAATATAACTTCAGGGAATAGCAAAAACTGCTTAATCCACATCTTTTCAATTCATCTCCGATCACTTTCAGAGAAGGAAGGGGACTTTTCTTCTAAAATAGCTATTTTTAAAATGTGGTTCGATGTATCTTACTCATTTATCACAATCAAAAAATACATATAAAAAGAAATAAAATGTGCACGTTCCCCTCAGAATCAGTCATCATGTGCACTGGGGAAAAGGGTTTATAACCCAGTAGAGTCCCTGATCCATGCAGTTTACTCAGTAATGGCAGCTGACATTATGGCTTCCTCTTCCTGGAAAGGCTGCCTTATTAACTCACCTCACACAAAGATATTTGGAAATGACACTAGAAGAAGAAATAAGATGACTTTCCAAATACTCCCTGTCATTAATGTACAGCCCATGAGATTTCCTGACCTCATTCATCATAAACAGAGGTGGTTGCAACTTTAGAAATTCAATGGATAAACTCCCCATGACATAGGCAAAAACCGACCCAGTTCCATTCCACCTTTTCTCACTCCTTTTGGCTACTGTTGCGTAAGGTCTGCTTTCCTAGACCCTTCTTTTTTTCCCTCAAAACACTGGCTCTGCATTTACCCAGGAAGCCTTCAGACTGTTGGAAGACTAGCCTGGTACTTCTTAGGTTTAATCACACAGCTCCACTCCCACACAGGCCCTTCTCTCCTTGGGCTTGTGATTGCCCCCTTACCCCGCCCCCACCCCCAACGGAGTCATTCAGTCACAATCACAATTTTGCCTCCACCTGAGTGACTTTCTTCGGGCAGGGTGCATTTGTCAAGCGTGAAGTGGCAACATTTACTTATGCCACTGCATTTCTTAGTATCCAAGGTATAAATCAACCCTGCAGGCTTTGCAGGCATGAATTAAAGTGACAGCTCTCCATGCTAACAATGACAGCAAAATTTGAGTTAGCTGCAAGTCACGACAAATAAGTGTGTTTTTATTTAATGTTTATCCAGCTCAGGAAGAACTTTGAAAAAGCATTCTGTTTTCATCCCTGGTTTCATGCTTTAGTAAGTGCCATGCATGAATTCAATAAGGTTTTTCTTTTGACAATTAAGTCTTTTGTAGTGTGAGTTCATAATGATGACCATAATTTTTCACTGACTAGGCCTTCAGGAACTGATCAACAACATGCAAAAGACCAGACCTTCTTGGCATAGACTAACTAGTTGTTGAAAAAACCCCTGTCCTCTTCCTCTTGGGCACCCACATTTCCAAGCTGCCCTTGTAGTTACATATGGCCATGTGATTGCATCCTTGCCAGTGAAATGCAGACAGAAGTAATGTGGGTAAATTCCAGGCCTGGCTCGTTAAAACTCTCTAAGCACCATTTCCATATTCTTTCCCATCATCCCATGACCTTGGAGGTCATATGTTGAAAATAGCAGAGACACATGATGGAAAAAGCTTCAGTTCAGTTCAGTCACTCAGTTGTGTCCAACTCTTTGCAACCCCATGGACTGTAGCACGCCAGGCTTCCCTGTCCATCACCAACCCTCAGAGCTTACTCAAACTCATGTCCATTGAGTCAGTGATGCCATCCAGCCATCTCATCCTCTGTTGTCCCCTTCTCCTCTCACCTTCAATCTTTTCCAGCATCAGGATCTTTTCAAATGAGTCAGTTCTTTGCATTAGGTGGCCAAAGTATTGGAGTTTCAGCTTTAGCATCAGTCCTTCCAATGAGTACTCAGGACTGATTTCCTTTAGGATGGACTGGTTGGATCTCCTTGCAGTCCAAGGGACTCTCAAGAGTCTTCTCCAGCACCACAGTTCAAAAGCATCAATTCTTCGGTGCTCAGCTTTCTTCACAGTCCAACTCTCACATCCATACATGACTACTGGAAAAACCATAGCTTTGACTAGATGGATTTTTGTTGGCAAAGTAATGTCTCTGCTTTTTAATATGCTGTCTAGGTTGGTCATACCTTTTCTTCTATACATTCTATACATTTGAAATAATTTCAAAATAAAATGTTTTAAAATAGTTTTTTTAACATGTATAATCAGGTGGCATTGATATTCTGGCAAGAAACATTTCCATGCAGTGGTTGATGCCAAAGCCAGTTTGGGTGGACTTATGGAGCAAGATTCTTGACAGAAGACTCTTGAGAGTCCTTTGGACTGCAAGGAGATCCAAAAACTCCATCCTAAAGGAAATCAGTCCTGAATATTCATTGGAAGAACTGATGCTGAAGCTGAAACTCTAATACTTTGGCCACCTGTGCAAAGAACTGACTCATTGGAAAAGACCCTGATGCTGGGAAAGACTGAAGGCAGGAAGAGAAGGAGACAACAGACAATGAGATGGTTGATGGCATCACTGACTCGATGGACATGAATTTGAGCAAGCTCTGGGAGTTGATGATGGACAGGGAAGCCTGGCGTGCTGCAGTCCATGGGGTTGCAAAGAGTCAGACACGACTGAGTGACTGAACTGACTGATGGCGCAAGAGATGGAAAAAGTAGAGAAAGTAAGAGGTGACTCTTGACCCTAAGATACAAATATTGTACCTGTTTGAGTTTTGGATGTTCACAGCTTGAGTTTTCATAGAGAGAGCCCATATTTAGGTGATTAATATACTCAGATATATTTATTCCATGCTATAATGTAACACAACATAAATTCTTCAGAGCTGTCATTATTGTAAACAGGAAATTCCAATTAATTCCCACACAAAATTAGAATTTTGGCCAAGATGTGAGAGTGCCAGAAAAACATCTATTTCTGCTTTATTCACTATGCCAAAGCCTTTGACTGTGTGGATCACAGTAAACTGTGGAAAATTCCGAAAGAGATGGGAATAACAGACCATCTGACCTGCCTCTTGAGAAATCTGTATGCAGGTCAGGAAGTAACAGTTAGAACTGGACATGGAACAACAGACTGGCTTCAAATAGGAAAAGGAGTACATCAAGGCTGTATATTGTTGCCCTGCTTATTTAACTTCTATGCAGAGTACATCATGAGAAACGCTGGGCTGGAAGAAGCACAAGCTGGAATCAAGAGTGCCGGGAGAAATATCAATAACCTCAGATATGCAGATGACACCACCCTTATGGCAGAAAGTGAAGAGGAACTAAAAAGCCTCTTGATGAAAGTGAAAGAGGAGAGTGAAAAAGTAGGCTTAAAGGTCAACATTCAGAAAACGAAGATGATGGCATCCGGTCCCATCACTTCATGGGAAATAGATGGGGAAACAGTGGAAACAGTGTCAGACTTTATTTTTCTGGGCTCCAAAATCAATGCATGTGGTGACTGCAGCCATGACATTAAAAGATACTTACTCCTTGGAAGGAAAGTTATGACCAACCTAGGCAGCATATTAAAAAGCAGAGACATTACTTTGCCAACAAAGGTCCATCTAGTCAAGGCTAAGGTTTTTCCAGTGATCATGTATGGATGTGAGAGTTGGGCTATAAAGAAAGCTGATTGCCAAGGAATTGATGCTTTTGAACTGTGGTGTTGGAGAAGGCTCTTGAGAGTCGCTTGGACTGCAAGGAGATCCAACCAGTCCATCCTAAAGGAGATCAGTCCTGAATATTAATTGGAAGGAATGATGCTAAAGCTGAAACTCCAGTACTTTGGCCACCTGATGCAAAGAGCTGATTCATTTGAAAAGACTCTGATGCTGGGAAAGATTGAGGGCAGGAGGAGAAGGGGACAACAGAGGATGAAATGGTTAGATGGCATCACTGACTCGATGGACATGGGTTTGGGTGGACTCTGAGAGTTGGTGATGGACAGGGAGGCCTGGCGTGCTGCAGTTCATGGAGTCAAAGAGAGTCGGACATGACTGAGCGACTGAACTGAACTGACTGGTAACAGGCAAGGAAGGAGAAGTACCAGCATCTCAGAGGTGCTGAGGTTTGTTACCAGTGACCAGGTTGCTGCATTCCTACCAGCCCCTCTCTTCCCTGGAAAATGTTTAGTTCCTGCAAGTCTGGGCAAGATTCTTGAGTACAGAGGAGTGATTGCTTTGTTAACTCTGGCCCTCAGTGGCTACATAATTATACTGTTTACTCATGAAACAAAATGGAAGTGATTGTGTAAACACATTGTATGTCATTAGCAAAAATCACAGTATGGCTTCTTCTTGGCTGTCCAGCTAAATATCTAAATTACCCACTCTGCCAAGGAGAGTAGAAAACTGGATTGCCTCTAAGTTCATCACACTATACATATATTATACATTTATAAATTTTATACATTATGTAACATTATTTTAGAAACACCCTTGATTTTATACTTTGATCATAAATTTTTAATAACCATGTTACATTCCATTTACTTATGCATAATCTATATACTTATTTAGTTATTTCCTTATTGGATGAAATCCTGTTTCTTTAATTATGAATAACTGCTATAAATATCTTCATACATAAGAATTTTTCTCCTTTTGAATTTTCATATTTCCTGAATTCCAGGATATAAATTTTTCTTCCTTTATTATATATCAGGGTATATTTTGATATAGGTGCTCAGTCTCTCAGTCGTGTCCAACTCTGTGCAACCCCATGGACTGTAGCCCACCAGGCTTCTCTGTCCGTGGAATTTTCCAGGCAAGACTATTGGATTGGGTTGCCATTTCCTCCTCCAGGGGATCTTCCCAACCCAGGGATCAAACCTGCGTCTCCTGGGTCTCCTACATTATAGGCAGATGTTTTACCCCTGAGCCACCAGGGAAGCAGCAGTACTGCTACTACTGCTACTTCTTCCCAGGTAGCTTTTTCTCTTAAGTTATTATTAAAGATGTTGCGTCTTAAAATTGATAGTCTTAGAACTGGAGAAATATAATAATTCTATAATATGAATTCAGAATGGGGTTTTACTGCATCAGAACAGATTTATGATATTTGATATGTGTATTCAAATGTTCTTTACCAATAACAACATCAGGAATGTATATGTGTCACTATTCTCCTACATCTTGGCCAGGGTATGAGATGGAACTTTCCTCTTGATTTTTAAATAATCTTAATAGATGCAAATTGTTTTTTTTTAATTTTAGTATATTTAACTGCTCTACTTTTTGTATGTGAAGGAGCTATGGGTATAAAGAGAGCTAAAAGCAAAATTTGACGACATCTCAGAAACCATTCAGTAAAAAGGCCTTGAGGTTTAGTCAGTAATTTAGAAAGGAAAATGTAAGAGGCATCATTCTTCTTCTTGGCTCTCCCCCTCCCGTGTTGTTACATGTGTGTTGTGCTGCCATATGCAAAAGAGGGCTGCAATTTCTTTGTAGATTCATTGGGTTTTTGAGTTAGATGAACCCTTAGGAATCATCTGGTCAGACCCCTCATTTTACAAATGATTAAATGAAAATCCAGTGAGCTTCAAGTTGCTCAAGATTTCAGACCTCGGAAGTAGCAGGGCTGAAATTGGAGACCAGCTTCTGGACCTTTTCACCAGGCACACTGCCCCTCTGGTGCAAATTTCATTCAAAGGCTAATGACAGTCTGCCAGTTCTTGACAGGCTAGGTAGCATAAAATTTAGGTTTAGGATATTACTAATTCTTATTAAATAAATTAGTCAAGAAGGAGGATTCCTATGATCTCAGGTTTAAGATTACAGAGACAGACATGAAAAAATGTGCCTATATTCAAATATGTTGGACACAACTAGAAGCACATATCATGCACTTCCTATAACTGGCTTATGTAATGAATTCTGACTAAGGTGTCTTAAGCCTCCAAATTCAGATTTGTAGGTGATTAAGCCCTCTGGGAAACTGAATCACCGTGCTGTTGAATTTTTCTCACAGTAGAGTCAGTCTCATTGCTATTAAATATTGATGCTGTGCTTACCTTTTCCAAACCAAATCAACACTCAAATTTTATATATCAAGAATGGCATATTTTAATCCCATCATCTTTATCATTTTTATTTCCAGTCTTTCATGATTTTATAAAATGTTCTAACAACAGTTAACCCAAGTCTCAGGCTTTATCAGTCTGTGACAACAATATCAAGTCACCCTTATTAGTATCTCAAACCCAGACTGCTCTGTCTGACCCACATTGGAATTCAAATCCCATTGCCTCCTCCCCCCACCCCAACTTAGAGAAAGAAGAAATTCTCCAGACTTTCTCAAGCCCTAGCCTGGCTTTGTTTTCCTGCCCTGGAATTGTCCTCTTCTCAGAATGACTGACAAGGGAAATACCAGTACCCTTTTGCAGGCAGGTATTGGTGGTAGGAGGATGGAAGGGTGGTGGTGGAAATCCTATAGTACTCTAAGGATTGACCTGGTCATCTGGACTTCATAGCTAAACAAGATAATTGCAATATTAACAGTAGGCAGTATGCTTTCCAAAGCCTGGTTTATATAGTCTTAAAATTACCACATTGTGGGGAAATATTGTGCTTCAGTGGGAAACTGAATTTTCTAGAGTATAGGGCACCTCCCTGGGTCATCCAGTTCTAAGAGAACTATCTTAAACCCTGTAAATTGACAACTGATGGATGCAAAATACTTGTTTGTAGACGTCAAGTTATATCCTGTCTAGTAGAGGGATAGAGCATCAAATGACTTCTCTCCTACTGTGGAAGAAAACAATTTTGTCTCAATTTGCATATTTATTTCACCTTTTTTCTCATCTCTAGCATCTTGCACTGATTCCACTTCTGATCACCAACTAATGACTGTGATTCCCATTCTGAGGTGCCTTTGGTGGTAGGAGGTAGAGGAAGAGGATTCCCCTACACAACCAAGCAATTTTCTGATACCAGCTAGGTGTCCTGCAATTCAACTCACTTCTGAAACTCTCTACTGAGAGGTAGCATCAGATCCCCCAGGTTAAGGGCTGAGTTCTGTAAGACTGCCCCCGCCCCATTTCAGACATCAAGTTCAGGGTGTCACCTTTACTTCTGATGAACTGGCTATAAATCAGAGGTTTCATAGATCCCCCTCCTTGAATTCAATTAATTTTCTTTAGTGGCTCACAGACCTCAGAGAAATAGCTTACTTATTAGATCACTGAAAGAATGAAAGTAAAAGTCACTCAGTCATGTCCAACTCTTTGCGACCCCGTGGACTATACAGTCCATGGGATTCTCCAGGCCAGAATACTGGAGTGGGTAGCCTTTCCCTTCTCCAGGGGGTCTTCCCAACCCAGGGATCGAACCGGGGTCTCCTGCATTGAAGGCAGATTCTTTACCAACTGAGCTATGAGGGAAGCCCCGTTAGATCACTGGTTTACTATAAAAAGATTTAAGTCAGGAATAGCCAGAGGGAGGGGAAGGGCAAAGGGCATGGAGCTTCCATGCTTTCTCCAGGTGCAGCATTCTCCCTGAGTTGCCCCAACCCAAAAGCTCTCTGAATCCTGTCCTTCTGGGTTTTTATGGAGGCTTCATTACAGTCATGATTGACGACATCATTGGCTATTAGCAATCATTTAGCCTCCAGCACCTCTGCCCATTCCTAGAAGTCAGGAGGGATGGACTAAAAGTTCCAGCCATCCAATCACATGGTTGGTTCTCCTGACAGCCAGCTCCCTTCTATAGGTGCTTTCCAAAACTGATCTCATTAATATAAACTTAGGTGTAGTTGGAAGAAGTTTGTTATGAATATCAAGACACTTTTGTAAGCTTTGATTGAGACTCTGTATTAGTGTTAGTATTAGATTAGTATTCGAGTCCCCATGCTGTAATTCAAACCCAGCCAAAACCCAGACTGGGACTTGAACTCACAGTCTTTTAACTGAGATCACACACCTGATCTGAGGACTTAAAATGAAGCTCAGATTCTTACCTGTCTCATCATAGAAAGAATTCAGTGAGTGACAAAGCGATGGGGAAGAAGTGAATTTATTTAGAGAGAAGCACACTGCACAGAGTGTGGGCCATCTCAGAATGCAATTGTGGGGGTAGTTTGAACATTCTTTGGCTTTGCCTTTCTTTGGGATTGGAATAAAAACTGACCTATTCCAGTCCTGTGACCATTGCTGAGTTTTCCACATTTGCTGGCATATTAAGTGCAGCAGTATGACAGCATCATCATTTAGGATTTTAAATACCTCACCCCCATCACCTCCACTAGCTTTGTTCATAGTAATGCTTCCTAAGACCCTCTTGATTTCACACTCTAGGATCATGTCTGACTCTAGGTGAGCAACCACACCATTGTGGTTATCTGGATCATTAAGACCTTTTTAGTACTATTCTTCTGTGTATTCTTACCACCTCTTCTCAATCACTTCTCCTTCTGTTAGGTCCTTACTGTTTCTATCCTTTATTGTGCTCACCATTGCATGAAATGTTCCCTCGATATTTCCAATTAAAGAGATCTCCGTATGCTGTCACTCAGTCATGTCCGGCACTTTATGACCCCATGAAGTGTCAGGCTCCTCTGTCCATGGAGGTTCTCCAGGCAAGAATACTGGAGTGGATTGCCATTTCCTCCTCCAGGGTATCTTCCCAACCCAGGGACTGAACCCAGGTCTCCTGCGTTGCAGGCAGATTCTTTACCATCTGAACCACCAGGGAAGAGATCTCTAGTCTTTCCCATTCTGTTGTTTTCCTTTAAGTAAGGGTACATGTGTATTCATGAAGAGATTCGAGCAGAGGATAATTCAGCATAGAATTGGAGCCAAGGTTGACAGAGTCCAAGTTTTAGTCTGTTGAAGTCATGAGGGTCTGAAGAGGTCAACATCACCATTCCTTAGGTGATCTGGTGGTTGAGCACTTGAGGGGAATTTGAATTCTGCAGAAAAGCTCAAGAAAGTGCTTCAGTCTAATCTTTACTGTTGAAACAGAACTGGGAGTCTTTACAGCTGATTTATTATCTTTGCTGTTGTTACTTCTCTTGCTTAATAACAGTCCTTTGTTCCTGCATTCTTTTTCCCCCAAGATCATTAATTACTGAGACCTGTTCAAGGGCAAGCATTGTGACCAAATGTTTGGTCACATTTGGTCCAAAATGGCTTAGGTCAAAAATGGCTTCTCTTATGTCAAGGAAGCCATGCTTGCTTCTCTTCCTCCAGGGACACTCTACCCTATCTGTTTACAGTTAGTTTTCATTAGATCAAATATAATTCAGTTTCTTGTTGTATTTTTCTATCAGCATGAGTGATAGAGATCAAGTGTGTGGGCCTCACCACCCAGCATAGTGTACAGACACACACATAATACATATGCATATGCACACAACTCCCCAAAATAAGCAATAATTTTTAGCCATAAAGCAGGCTAAAACCCACACTCAAGAAGAAAATACTTTAATGCAATAGAAACACAGTTCTGATGATCCAACAGGCAGAACATGTGCTGTCTCACCTTGAAAGGTCAAAATTTAGATTGTTCTCCTATTCCCAGAAATTCTTCAAGAATGTAGAACACTTGGCTTTCATCTATATCAGGGTTTGTCAGCCTCAGCATTGCTGTCGTTTTAGACCAGATAATTCTTTGCTTTGGGGACTCTCCTGTTCATTGCAGGATGTTTAGCAGCATCCCTGCTCTGTAACACCCCTGCTCCACTCATTACAACCTAAAGTATTTCCAGACGTTGCCAAATTTCACAGGGGTGGAAGTGGAGTGGCGAAATCACCCCTAATTGAGAACCACTGGTCTAGTTTATTAAAAAGTATCCCATAATGCTTCTTTCAGAGTAAAGGGAGGATGGTTCCAAAGATAAGCCAGTGTAGTAAACTAATATGCATCAACATGGATGGGCCTCAGTAACAGTGCTGCATGACCACCTGACCTGCCTCCTGAGAACCCTGTATGCAGGTCAGGAAGCAACGGTTAGAATGGGACATGGAACAGCAGACTGGTTGCAAATAGGAAAAGGAGTATATCAAGGCTGTATGTTGTCACCCTGCTTATTTAACTTCTATGCAGAGTACATCATGAGAAACGCCAGGCTGGAAGAAGCACAAGCTGGAATCAAGATTGCCAGGAGAAATATCAATAACCTCAGATATGCAGATGACACCACCCTTATGGCAGAAAGTGAGGAAGAACTAAAGAGCCTCTTGATGAAAGTGAAAGAGGAGAGTGAAAAAGTTGGCTTAAAGCTCAACATTCAGAAAACGAAGATGATGGCATCCAGTCCCATCACTTCATGGGAAATAGATGGGGAAACAGTGGAAACAGTGGAAACAGTGCCAGACTTTATTTTTCTGGGCTCCAAAATCACTGCAGATGGTGATTGCAGCCATGAAACTAAAAGACACTTACTCCTTGGAAGGAAAGTTATGACCAACCTAGGCAGCATATTGAAAAGCAGAGACATTCCTTTGTCAACAAAGGTCCGTCTAGTCAAGGCTATGGTTTTTCCAGTGGTCATATATGGATGTGAGAGTTGGACTATCAAGAAAGCTGAGTGCCAAAGAATTGATGCTTTTGAACTGTGGTGTTGGAGAAGACTCTTGAGAGTCCCTTGGACTGCAAGGAGATCCAACCAGTCCATCCTAAAGGAGATCAGTCCTGAGTGTTCATTGGAAGGACTGATGTTGAAGCTGAAACTCCAATATTTTGGCCACCTGATGCGAAGAGTTGACTCATTTGAAAAGACCCTGATGCTTGGAAAGATTGAGGGCAGGAGGAGAAGGGGACAACAGAGGATGAGATGGTTGGATGGTATTACCAACTCAATGGACATGAGTTTGGGTGGACTCTGAGAGTTGGTGATGAACAGGGAGGCCTGGCGTGCTGTGGTTCATGGGGTTGCAAAGAGTTGGACATGACTGAGCAACTGAACACAGAAAGTTGCAGAATGCTTTGCATAGTAAGACACTATTTATGAATCTTAAAATCACAAAATCTTGTAATATGCATTGTTTATAGAAACATGCTATGGAGTAAAAGTATAAAACCATTGTCACGAGAAAAAAAACTGTGCCCTTCTAGGTTCCTGTGGCAGCTCTAAGAAGTAAATTGGCATGAGACATATTAACTGGAGAAAAATCATTTAACAACACATATTTAATAATATTGTTTAAAATATTTGTTAATATATGACATGGGCTGGATGAAGCACAAGCTGGAATCAAGATTTCTGGGAGCAATATCAAAAACCTCAGGTATGCAGATGACACCATCCTTATGGCAGAAAGCAAAGAACTAAAGAGCCTCTTGAAAAAGTTGGCTTAAAACTCAACATTCAGAAAACTAAGATCATGGCATCTGGTCCCATCACTTCATGGCAAACAGGTGGGGAAACAGTGGAAACAGTAGCAGACTTTGTATTTTGGGGCTCCAAAATCATTGCAGATGGTGACTGCAGCCATGAAATTAAAAGAAGCTTGCTCCTTGGAAGAAAAGCTATGACCAACCTAGACAGCATATTAAAAAACAGAGACATTACTTTACCAACAAAGGTCCATCTCATCAAGGATATGGTTTTTTTCAGTTTTCATTTATGGATGTGAGAGTTGGACCATAAAGAAAGCTGAACACCGAAGAATTAATGCTTTTGAACTGTAGTGTTGGAGAAGACTCTTGGGAATCCCTTGGACAGCAAGGAGATCCAACCAGTTCATCCTAAAGGAAATCAGTCCTGAATATTCACTGGAAGTGGTGTTGGAAGGGGGAGGCCCCCCTTTAGGGCCCCAAGAGCGGACTCTTGTCTAACACTCAGAAAGGAATTGTCCGAGGAGACACGTGCTGACAAAGCAAGAGATTTTATTGGGAAAGGGCACCCGGGTGGAGAGCAGCAGGGTAAGGGAACCAGGAGAACAGCTCTGTTACATAGCTTGCAGTCTCAGGTTTTATGGTCATGGGATTAGTTTCTGGGTTGTCCTTAGCCAATCATTCTGACTCAGAGTCCTTCCTGGTGGTGCACGTCTTGCTCAGCCAAGATGGATGCCAGAGAGAAGGATTCTGGGAGGTGGTCGGACAGGTGGTGTCTCCTTTTGACCTTTCCTGAGCTCTTCTGGTTGGTGGAGGTTTATTAGTTCCCTGTTCCTTACCAGGACCTCCTGTCGTAAAACAACTCATGCAAATGGTGACTGTGGTGCCTGGCCAGGGTGGGCGGTTTCAATCAGTGTGCTTCCCCAACAGAAGGACTGATGCTGATGCTGAAACTCCAATACTTTGGCCACCTGATGCGAAGAACTGACTCACTGGAAAAGACACTGATGCTAGAAAAGATTGAAGGCGGGAGGAGAACAGGACGACAGAGGATGAGATGATTGGATGGCATCACCAACTCAGTGGACATGAGTTTGTGTAAACTCCGGGAGTTGGTGATGGACAGGAAGGCCTGGTGTGCCTCAGTCCATGGGGTCACAAAGAGTCGGACATGACTGAGCGACTGAAATGAACTGAACTGAATTATTATTTAATAACACATATACGTGGGAGGTCAGGAAGATGCCTAAGGAAATGACAACCCACTCCAGTAATCTTACCTGGGAAATCCTGGCAGGCTGTAGTCCATGGGGTCACAAAAGTCAGACACAACTACACATGCACACATACACACATACATGGAAGGGACCCAGGAAAACTGAGTAACTTGCCAAAATGACCAGAGCCCTCACCCTAAATATCAGCCTCTGCTAAAGACAAAGGAGAATGTTGAGGGTGGAGTCAGTTGTGTGATGTTACCAGGAAAAGCATAGTAAACAGGGGTGATTGTGATCGAGATTAAGTCATTGCCTTCTCCTTTGATAAGAGTTTCTAAAGGTTTGGTCGTCTACCCCTTGCAGTTACAGAGAAAGAAACACCCTTACAAATGGAGATTTGCTTTACAAATGAAGATATTTCTACCAAATAACAGCGATATTTCTACCAAATAACAGCTCTTACTTAACTGGGCTTTCTGTGCCCTTCCAGTGTCTGCTGTTTCTTAGCAAATAAGCAGTTTACGACAATGAGTATGCCAGGGTGGCATATATATATTTCAGGGTGGCAAATTCTGCTCCCCTATACCACAAATATGAAGAGTACACACCAGTTTAATGAGTGTGGTTGTCACTGGGAAAAGAAAGAGGCAATTGGGACAGCTAGCACTATAAAAGAAAATCCAACTGTATCTGCAATGTTTTGCTTATTTTTAGAAAGATCTAAAATGAACTGTAAAATGTTATAATTTTTTCCATTCTACTAGTGCATTTTATGGTTATTATGTTACTCTACAAACACTATTTTTGGAAAAAAATCATAGTAAAATATGAAAAATACTGCTTAAATTTCACATAATGTTCTTTGAAGCCATGTGTTATTAGTTTTTCAGTCATCTACTGTTTTGTACTATTCATACTGCGGCTTGCTTCCACCATCACAGGTAGCCGTGAGCTGGCAGTGTTTTATAGTGAGCTTTCCCGGTTCAGACTCTAATAGCAACCAAAATACTAATGTTCTCACCTTGCATTTGTGGAATGCTTTATCTTTTCACAGTACTCTTACATACAACTTTTCATTTCATATTCACAGCTTCTATCACCATCAATCGCAGTTTTGACTGTATTCACTATGGCAATGTATTAAAAAGGCTTCCATGAAAGTCTTTTCTTTGGCAACTGCTTTAGCTTGGGTTACCCTAGAAACTAACTCTGAGACAAGGATTCTATTTGGGAGGTGACGCCTGGAGGCATGCATAGGAGAAGTGACAGGGAAGAGCAGGAAGCTAATAAATGACACATCATAGGGCAGGTAACAGTTAAGAGCAATGAAGGCTAACTACTGCTGGGGAACTTCGAGAAACAGCTCAGAGATCTCCCTACTGACAAGCTAGACTTAGGCATTATTTTGCTTCTGACTCTCATCTCTTATTGACTGAGGGCTGCTCCCAGAGATGAGATATTTCCCTCCCTTCTGGGGTCAAGCAGAAGCCCTCAGATGTAAATACCTATAACTGGATACCTGTGGCATATAGGTAGAGCTAGGAGGGTAAGGGCAGAGCCCCCAGAATATCTGATGCAACCCTTTCTATAGATGTGTCCTGAAGATGTCTTACATTTATAGCCTGCATAGCATTTTCACAGATATTCATTTCCCACAACCCCTTCAGGTTTAATGATGATTTCACCTTGATGTGGGTGAAAGAGGAAAGTGAAATAGCTGGTTTAAAACTCAACATTCAAAAAACGGTGGTCATGGCATCCGGTCCCATCACTTCATGGCAAATAGATGGGGAGGCAATGGAAACAGTCAGAGACTTTATTTTGGTGGGGGGGGGGCTCCAAAATCACTGCATATGGTGACTGCATCCATGAAATCAAAAGAAGCTTGCTCCTTAGAAGAAAAGCTTTGACCGACATAGACAGCATATCGAAAAGCAGAGACATTACTTTACCAACAAAGGCCTGTCTAGTCAAAGCTGTGGTTTTTCCAGTAGTCATTTATGGATGTGAGAGTTGGACTATAAAGAAAGCTGAGTGCTGAGGAATTGATGCTTTTGAACTGTGGTGTTGGAGAAGACTCTTGAGAGTCCCTTGAACTACAGGGAGATCAAACCAGTCCATCCTAAAGAAAATCAGTCCTGAATATTCATTGGAAGGACTGATGCTGAGGCTGAAACTCCAATACTTTGGCCACCTGATGCAAAGAACTGACTCATTGGAAAAGACCTTGATTCTTGGAAAGATGAAGGCAGGAGGAGAAGGGGATGACAGAGGATGAGACGGTTGGATGGCATCACTGACTCAATGGATGTGAGTTTGAGCAAGCTTCAAGAGATAGTGAAGTACAGGGAAGCCTGGCATACTGCAGTCCGTGGGGTCACAAAGAGTGGGACATGACTTAGTGACTTGACAACCTTCAGTTTTAATAACTTTTTAGAGTAACTTACTGAAATCCCTGAAACTGTTATACTTAGAAGTATGTTTTATTATACAAGACACATAAAAGACAAGGTCCAGAAGGGCCCTGGATGAAGAGCTTTCGTGCTTTTCCTGTATAGTCAGGATATTTCACTTTCCTGGTAAATTCCTGTGTCCATCAGCCAGCGAACTTTGTGGAGCTTCAATGTTCAGAGTTTTATGTAGGGTACCATTACATGGGCATGATTGAATAAATGATGGTCACATGATTGAGCACAATCTCCAGCTCCCTTCCTGTCTCTGGAGGTCAGAGTGGTCTAGAGTTTCAGCCTTATAATCAAATGGTTGGTCTTTTCTGGTGACCAGTTCCCATCCTGAAGCTAACTAAGGGTGTACCACAGATGCCTCATCGAAGTAACAGACATTCCTATTACTCAGGAAATTCCAAGGATTTTTAAAGCTCTTTGCCAGAGACCAGGGAGGAAGACTAGATAAATTCTTTATTATACTACAGAGCCCTTAATATACTAATCATGATTATTTTAAAATTTCTTATATGATAATTTCAAAATTTGTGTCATATCTGATCTGGTACTGATGGTTGCTTTATGTCTTCAGAATGTATTTTTTTTCTTGTCCTTTAACATACCTCACAATTTTTTGTTAAAAGTGGTCATCGTGTATCTGATAATAGGAACTAAGGTAATCAGCCTTTCATTGCGAATCTTTATGTAAATCTGGACAGAGCTGGGCTATATTTAATGCTCCTTAAGACTGTATATTGGAGAAGGAAATGGCAACCCACTCCAGTATCCTTGCCTAGAAAATCTCATGGACAGAGGAGCCTGGTGGGCTGAAGTCCATGGGGTGGCAAAGAGTCGGGCATGACTGAGCGACTAACACTTACAACACTTCTCTAGTTTCGTTTTTATTTTTCTGCTTCTGTATTATCTTTAGGTTTCCCTCAGAACACCTTCTTAAGTAGAGTCTATATCTTACAGGTCTCTCAGTTGAAATCACTATTATTATTCTGGAGTCCTGCCAATGTGGTGCTAAGGTAATAAGGTGGGGAAGTACTCTATTAACTTATAATTAAATCTCAGGTTTTTTTGAGCGGGCCTACATCATTGAGCTGTGACTTGTAGAAGCACTTCATTTCCCCTTTTCAGTTCAGTTCATTTCAGTCTCTCAGTTGTGTCCTACTCTTTTGTGACCCCATGGAGTGCAGCACGCCAGGCCTCCCTGTCCATCACCAAGTGCCGGAGCATGCTCAAATTCATGTCCATCGAGTCAGTGATGCCATCCAACCATCTCATCCTCTGTCATCCCGTTCTCCTCCTGCCTTCACTCTTTCCCAGCATCAGGGTCTTTTCAAATGAGTCAGCTCTTCGCATCAGGTGGCCGGTCTGCCTGGGTTGCAGTCTGTGGGACATGGTTTCCCCCTCACATGCCCCAGTTTGGGTGGCCTGAGAAGCCTGAGGGCCACTTGGGTCCTGAGCACCTGGCTTCCTCAGCCATGACAGCTGGGCAGGATCTGGGGACCTGGCCTTGGGGAGCTGCCAACTCCTAGCCAGGAGATCTGCCTCCTCTTAGCCAGGACCTGGACCTCAGAGGGTGAAAGTTACACCTTGGGACCTTGCTCTTCCTTATCAGGACAGAGAATAACATTTGTTTGGTAGAGATTTATAGGAACATTGTTATCTGACCATGACTTGACTTCAAGGACAAAGGATTTGACTACATGAAGTTTGTAATAACTAACCATGCCCCTCCCTTACCTTTCCTATAAAAGGGCTTTGCTGAAAGCTTTTGGTGACTTTGGGGTTCCTAGGGCACGATCCCGCCATCTCCTTGCATGGCCCTGTAATACACCTCTGTTCCAAACTCCAATGTTTTAGTATTGTTTGGCTTCACTGTGTGTTGGCCACACAAACTTGCCTTTTTTGGTAACATGCACATATGTATGTATTAGAGCCCCACAAAGATATGAGACTCAAAAAGGCATCCAAGCAATTGAGACTTATATACCATCCTGAGCTAAGGGAAGAGACAGAGCTCTGGGGCTTCCAAAGGGAGGAAGACAATTTATAGGAAGGTGAGAAGAGGAAACAAATGGTTAAAGAAGTTTGCCTTGTAGGTAGATAAATCTTTCAGGTGAAAAGTTGTGGGTTTTAACCAAGTGGACTTCAAAGTATTTTGTAACTATCCAGTAAGTTATCATGGCATCACTCACCACAGTAGAGACCATGGGATTTTTCAGTTTCCAGTCAGTTCAGTTCAGTTCAGTCGCTCAGTCGTGTCCGACTCTTTGCGACCCCGTGAATCGCAGCACGCCAGGCCTCCCTGTCCATCACCAACTCCCGGAGTTCACTCAGACTCACATTCATCGAGTCAGTGATGCCATCCAGCCATCTCATCCTCTGGCGTCCCCTTCTCCTCCTGCCCCCAATCCCTCCCAGCATCAGAGTCTTTTCTAATGAGTCAACTCTTCGCGTGAGGTGGTCAAAGTACTGGAGTTTCAGCTTCAGCAGCAGTAGATGATGGTAAACTTAATAATAGGAATAAATGTTGGACTTTTCTAATACCCAAGTAAAAGATGATGTGGACTTTAAACACATTAGAAAACATAAGATTTTCGGATATCTAGAAAAGTAATGATGTTTTCCCAAACTCTTAACATAACCATGTTTTTGTAGAAATTAATGTCCGTAACAAAAGTAGCAGGCATCAGAATTTACTGTTTCCTAGTTCAGGGATGATTTTGTCTTAAAATTTAGTAGTGACAAAAATATTTGCAAGGATCCAGATAAGATATCTCAGAGTCCTAACTATAGTAGTGACCATGGATTTTTGCAGGTATTCTTTGAATAGAAGGTGGTGTCTGAAACTACAGTGTTGACCTTAGACTTCTCCAGGTATCCAGGTGGAGTTGGTGGTTGCCATAATGCAACGGACTGCTGGAATTAGCAGGGTCCAGATGGAAGAACAAGTATTCCTAACCAGGGTTGCCACCATGTGTTTTTACACGTCCCACTCAAGAGATGATGGTGTCTCTAACGACAATGCTGACCTCAGAACTAAAGGATCCAGGTAGAGTTCATGAGTCCAATAATGGTAGCAGTGATCATAGGAGTGTTTAAAGTCCATGTGGAAGATATATCCCTAATCACAGTTGCCACCATGTGTTTTTGTAGGCTCCAAATCAGGAGATGTAGGTGAAAATCATGGAATCCAGGCAAGTGATGATGTGGACCTTAAACATTGCATAGGCTATATGATTTTGATAATTCTAGGTAAGCAATGATGTTGTCCCCAACATGTGTTGGTATCATTTTTTTTTTTTGCAAATATTCAGATAAAAAGTGATACTGGGCCTACAAATACCAATAACTGTGAGATCTAGTTTAGCTAGTTTTCTAGTTTAGAGATAATGTGTATTTAACCATAGGAATGAATGAGAGATTTGCAAGTATCCAGATAAGTGAGCTTAACGTTCTCCATCATAGTATTGAAAAGGAGATTTTTATCAGTGCAAAGTCAAGAAATGATGGTGCCTGTAACCACAGTGTTAACCTGTAAGTTCTGCCAGTGTTCAGGTAGCATGGATGGGCCCATAAGTATGGACGTGACAAAAGTTTTTTGTCAGTGTCCTAGTAGGGAAAGTTATGTTGTTAAATGTATCTGTCACAGTGTTGTTGTTGTTGTTGTTGTTGTTGTTGTTTTTGGTTCTATTCAGGGAAGCACAGTGACCCTAACAATGGTTGTTAATAAGACTTTGATCCAGTAAGTGATTATATGAATCTGACAACACTATAGCCCTTCCGACCTTCAGAAATCTAGGTAAATGATGATGGTATCCTTGACATTTGTGTTACCATGTTTTGTTTTGTTTTTGAAGATATTCAGGTAAGAAATGTTCAGTTTAGTTCAGTTCAGTTGAGTCGCTCAGTTGTGTCCGACTCTTTGCAACCCCATGAATCACAGCACGCCAGGCCTCCCTGTCCATCACCAACTCCCGGAGTTCACTCAGACTCAAGGTCCATTGAGTCAGTGATGCCATCCAGCCATCTCATCCTTTGTCATCCCCTTTTCCTCCTGCCCCCAATCCCTCCCAGCATCAGAGTCGACTCTTCGCATGAGGTGGAGCAAGTACTGGAGCTTCAGCTTTAGCATCAGTCCTTCCAAGAACACCCAGGACTGATCTCCTTCAGAATGGACTGATTGGATCTCCTTGCAGTCCAAGGGACTCTCAAGAGTCTTCTGCAACACCACAGTTCAAAAGCATCAATTCTTCGGCACTCAGCTTTCTTCACAGTCCAACTCTCATATCCATACATGACTACTGGAGAGACCATAGCCTTGACTAGACGGACCTTTGTTGGCAAAGTAATGTCTCTGCTTTTGAATATGCTATCTAGGTTGGTCATAACTTTTCTTCCAAGGAGTAAGCATCTTTTCATTTCATGGCTGCAATCACCATCTAGCAGTGATTAGGGAGCCCAGAAAAATAAAGTCAGCTACTGTTTCCACTGTTTCCCTATCTATTTCCCATGAAGTGATGAGACCAGATGCCATGATCTTCATTTTCTGAATGTTGAGCTTTAAGCCAACTTTTTCACTCTCCTCTTTCACTTTCATCAAGAGGCTTTTTAGTTCCTCTTCACTTTCTGCCATAAGGGTGGTGTCATCTGCATATCTGAGGTTATTGATATTTCTCCCGGCAATCTTGATTCCAGCTTGTGCTTCTTCCAGCCCAGTGTTTCTCATGATGTACTCTGCATAGAAGTTAAATAAGCAGGGTGACAATAGACAGCCTTGACATACTCCTTTTCCTATTTGCAACCAGTCTGTTGTTCCATGTCCAGTTCTAACTGTTGCTTCCTGACCTGCATACAGACTTCTCAAGAGGCAGGTCAGATGGTCTGGTATTCCCATCTCTCTCAGAATTTTCCACAGTTTATTGTGATCCACACAGTCAAAGGCTTTGGCATAGTCAAGAAAGCAGAAATAGATGTTTTTCTGGAACTCTCTTGCTTTTTCCATGATCCAGCGGATGTTGGCAATTTCATCTCTGTTTCCTCTACCTTTTCTAAAACCAGCTTGAACATCAGGAAGTTCACGGTTCACGTATTGCTGAAGCTTGGCTTGGAGAATTTTGAACGTTACTTTACTTGCATGTAAGATGAATGCAGTTGTGTGGTAGTTTGAGCATTCTTTGGCATTGCCTTTCTTTGGGATTGGAATGAAAACTGACCTTTTCCAGTCCTGTGGCCACTGCTGAGTTTTCCAAATTTGCTGGCATCTTGAGGGCAGCACTTTCACAGCATCATCTGTCAGGATTTGAAATAGCTCTACTGGAATTCCATCACCTCCACTAGCTTTGTTCATAGTGATGCTTCCTAAGGCCCACTTGACTTCACATTCCAGGATGTCTGGCTCTAGATGAGTGACCACACCATCATGATTATCTGGGTCATGAAGATCTTTTTTGTACAGTTCTTCTGTGTATTCTTGCCACCTCTTCTTAATATCTTCTTCTTCTGTTAGGTCCATACCATTTCTGTCCTTTATCGAGCCCATCTTTTCCATGAAATGTTCCCTTGGTATCTCTAATTTTCTTGAAGAGATCTCTAGTCTTTCCCATTCTGTTCTTTTCCTCTATTTCTTTGCACTGATCGCTGAAGAAGGCTTTCTTATCTCTTCTTGCTGTTCTTTGGAACTCTGCATTCAGATGCTTATATCTTTCCTTTTCTCCTATGCTTTTCACTTCTCTTCTTTTCACAGCTTTCTGTAAGGCCTCCCCAGACAGCCATTTTGCTTTTTTGCATTTTTCCATAGGGATGGTCTTGATCCCTGTCTCCTGTACAATGTCATGAACCTCAGTCCATAGTTCATCAGGCACTCTATCTATCAGATCTACACCCTTAAATCTATTTCTCACTTCCACTGTATAATCATAAGGGATTTGATTTAGGTCATACCTGAATGGTCTAGCAGTTTTCCCTACTTTCTTCAATTTAAGTCTGAATTTGGCAATAAGGAGTGCATGATCTGAGCCACTGTCAGCTCCTGGTCTTGTTTTTGCTGACTGTATAGAGCTTGTCCATCTTTGGCTGCAAAGAATACAATCAGTCTGATTTTGGTGTTGACCTTCCGGTGATGTCCATGTGTAGAGTCTTCTCTTGTGTTGTTGGAAGAGGATATTTGCTATGACCAGTGCGTTCTCTTGGCAAAACTCTATTAGTCTTTGCCCTGCTTCATTCTGTACTCCAAGGCCAAATTTGCCTGTTACTCCAGGTGTTTCCTGACTTCCTACTTTTGCATTCCAGTCCCTTATAATGAAAAGGACATGTTTTTTGGGTGTTAGTTCTAAAAGGTCTTGTAGGTCTTCATAGAACCATTCAACTTCAGCTTCTTCAGCATTACTGGTTGGGGCATTGGCTTGGATTACTGTGATATTGAATGGTTTGCTTTGGAAATGAACAGAGATCATTCTGTCATTTTTGAGATTGCATCCAAGTACTGCATTTTGGACTCTTTTGTTGACCATGATGGCTGCTCCATTTCTTCTAAGGGATTCCTGCCCTCAGTAGTAGATATAATGGTCATCTGAGTTAAATTCACCCATTCAAATCCATTTTATTTCACTGATTCCTAGAATGTCAATGTTCACTCTTGCTGTCTCCTGTTTGAGCACTTCCAATTTGCCTTGATTCATGGATCTGACATTCCAGGTTCCTATGCAATATTGCTCTTTACAGCATCGGACCTTGCTTTTACCACCAGTCACATCCACAGCTAGGTATTGTTTTTGCTTTGGCTCCATCCCTTCATTCTTTCTGGAGTTATTTCTCCACTGATCTCCAGTAGCATATTGGGCACCTACCCACCTGGGGAGTTCCTCTTTCAGTATCCTATCATTTTGCCTTTTCATACTGTTCATGGGGTTCTCAAGGCAAGAATACTGAAGTGGTTCACCATTCCCTTCTCCAGTGGACCTCATTCTGTCAGACCTCTCCTCCATGACCCGCCCGTCTTGGGTTGCCCTGCAGTCATGGCTTAGTTCCATTGAGTTAGACAAGGCTGTGGTCCTAGTGTGATTAGATTGACTAGTTTTCTGTGAGTATGGTTTCAGTGTGTCTGCCCTCTGATGCCCTCTTGCAACACCTACTGTCTTAGTGTTCTCATAAATACTACAAAGAATTAGCCCTAAAAAAAGAGAGAGGGGAAAAATTAGCCCTTACTTTTCACTAGAATTTTTCCAGGTATCCAGTCAAAAGAGAATATTGTTACTAACAATGATGTAAACTGTGGAATACAAGTATCCAAGTAGAGCTGATAGATCCTACAATAAAGAAAACAATCAGCTTTCTTTATAGGCACCCAGAAGAAAAAAGATACATATGTGGAAACATTAGTAACAATGTATTTATCACGTTTCAGTCAAGAGGGTATGATGAACTTTACCATGGCTGTTGACATGGGTTTTTCCAGTGTTCAGGTAAATGATGATGTGGGTCTAAATCAGCACAGACCACCTGATTTTCAGATATCTAAATAAGTGACAGTAGCATCCCTAACACTTAACATTTGAAAAAAATAGCTCTTTAGGTAAGAAATGATAAGAGTCCTTACCAATTCTAGAATCCATGAGTCTTCACATTTTTATTTGAGAGAAACTTTGTTTTGCCCTCCAAGGGTCCAGAAATTGCAGGTACACAGATAATTATGGTGTTCCTCTCCACAGTAGTAAGTATGGGATTTTTGCAGGTATGTACTTAGGAAATGATGGTCTTACCCCAAAATGATGTTGACCTTGGAATGTTGCTAATAAACAGGTAAAGTTGATGTGTCCCATAATGATAGACGTAAACAGGATTATTTGAAGGTATCTTGGTAGAATATATTGTTTCCTTTGATGCATATTTCATAATATGTTTTTCAGGTTCCTGTCAAGACACTGTGGTAACGATGCTTATTAATGGGGATACTGCTGTTGTCTGGGTAAGTGATGATGTGGGCCTAAACCATACCACAGGTCATCTGACCTTCAGAAATGTAGAGAAGTGGTGATAGTGTCCCTAACACTGTTGCAGCGAGGAAGCCAATTCTGAATCCCATGTTGGAACTGTTTCTGTGACTTGCTTTTGTTATCATAATCATGCAGAATGGTTTGCATCAGAGAATCCTGCCCCTTCGCCTGTTAAACTAAAGTGCCTTTGTTCAGAACCATGTCCACCTGTAGATCGCAGGAAGGAAGAAATGAACACATCCCCTGCCTGAGACTTGCCATTCTAGGATATATTTGCAAGATTAATGGCCTTTTTACTTTGCTTCCTTACCTCCCCTCATCATCTCTGATCTATAAAAGAACCTGGCATCCAGACCCCATAAAATGGTTATTTTGACAGAGGATGAGATGGTTGGATGGCATCACCAACTCGATGGACATGAGTTTGAGTAAGCTCTAGGAATTGGTGATGGACAGGGAAGCCTGGCGTGCTGCAGTCCATGGGGTCGCAAAGAGTCAGACACGACTGAACGACTGAACTGAACTGAGCCTGCCATCTTTTCTGTCTGCCAGCTCTCCAGTTAAAGTCTCTTCCTTTCCTCAACGCCTCATCTCGCGGATTCATTGGCTTATTGTGCAGTGAGCAGAGCAAGCTTGGACTCGATAACAATTGGATTTAGCCAGCCAGGAGCCTTGCTGCTCGTGGCTAGCTGGCCCTGAACAGGGCATACTGGGGCAAGATCCTAGCAGCTGCTGGGACCATTTGTTGTCCTGAGGTTCTTTCCTTCAAGATTGCCTGAAGTGGCACCGACTGCCCCTAGCACTTGGCAGTTGAGACAAGGAACTGACAAACTTTTAGAGTCAACAGGCTGAATTTCATTTGTAGGGTAAATCTACCCAGTTTGACAGCTGGTTCAGCCAGTGCACTTATTTTGTGTGTCCTTTTGTGTTAAGAGCCGACAGGCTCAGTTTTGAAGGTTAAGTTGCTTCAGTGTGCACACCAGAAACATTTTTTCCCCTCAATCTGGGCTTTTGCTTTACAGGATTAGCCAACCTAATTTGGTACCCATTTGCAGAGGGGAAGTGTTATTGGACTCTACCCTGAATTGGTTCACTGGGAACTAGTCCTCGTGGGGCAAGCCCACCCTAGTTGAAATTAGCTCATTTGTAGGGTAAATTTACCTCATTTGGGAACTGGTCCAGTTGGAACAGGTTCATCTGGGAGCTAGTTCTTATGGGAGTGGGGACGGGGGAGCCTGGTGGGCTGCCATCTATGGGGTCGCACAGAGTCAGACACGACTAAAGTGACTTAGCAGCAGTAGCAGCAGCCTAGTTGGAGTTAGTTCATTTGTTTTATAGGGTAAATTTATTTACCTTATCTGGGAATCGGTTTGTCTGGATGCATCGATGCTGGAATCTGTGCCTTTTTTGTTGGAATTTGTCTGTCTGTGTGTTTGGTGCTATACAGCTTATAAAAGTGGGAAATATTTCATCTATCCTGAAGGAAAGATCTTTCGGGGTTCACATTAGACATGTTAAGATCAGAAGAACAATGGCCCCTGAAATGGCTCACAACTAAACAATCAGGCAGTTACAAAGAGCTGATAATAAACATGCCCAGGAGACTCCCTCGGACTTGAGGCATCCAATTCTAATTTTGCCTACTGGAGCCCCAGGTAATTTTGACAGCGGAGAACAAGTTGAGTGTTTCTCTAATAGATACTACTCTACTTAAATAACCTTTTCCCCAGAACAGCTTGACATCAGGGTGCCACAGTGGCCTTTTTTGACCTTGTACAATCTGGGGAGCTTCAGCTCCCATCTTGGGGGCTATGGCTCCAATTTGGAGTGTTCTCCCCATGAAGGGAAACTCTGTTTATAAGGCACTTTGGAGAAACGTTGCCAGTCTAATGGGACTGGGAAGTCATGTTACTGTGACTTTGTGGATGGTTAGGTTTTGGTTTATTCTGGTTACTTTGGTGATGTGCAGACATCTGGAACTGCTTCTGCTATGGCTTCTCTATGGTTTTCTCCTCTATTCTTTCTCCTCACGCTCTCTGCGAACAGGCCAGCAGCTGTGGAAACAACTGAGGAACTCTGGCCAGGATTACCCTCTGGTGTGTTCCAAAGGCCCCACTGCTCACTAGGCCCCAGTAGCTGCTGCCAAATGGGTGAGGGTTTCTCCTTTTGACTCCTTTCTGAGGACCAGCCCAGTGGATCACAGGGTGGATTTCTCGGTCTTCCCTATCTTTCCTGTTACATTTGCCTCTTTCTTGTGGGAGCCTGGATGTTGCTCCTGGGCCTTCCAGAGAGGCCTTCTCGCTTCTTCTCTTCCAGAGAAGAGGAGAGGTGAAGCTTTCCAACATGGATGGATAGATGTGTCAGTCCTTGTTGGAGAGGACACCCAATTCTTTTGGAAAAGGAGGGAAAAAAAAAACTGTCCTTGGTTTACAAATGTAATCTTTACAGGACCAGAAGGGTGGTTCCAAAAATCTTCACCACCCCCAAAACCTTCCTTGTTCATCTTGTGAGGCCCCTAAATACTAAACATGGGGAAACTATCCTAAGAAGAACTTGCCTGTATCTTTAAGATGCAAATATCTTCTCTGGTCTTCCTTGGAACCTTATCTCTGTCTTTTTGAAGTGCAAATTTTAAAGAAGGTAAAGTAATTTAGAAATTGGCTTGTCCAAAGTAATTAGAAATTGCTTTTTCTGCAAATATAATATTTAACCATCTAGCCAAGTAAGCCTGACTTGTTTTATCTGTGAAAACCCCAATTTTAATCCAGCCTCTTTTGTAAACAGGTGGGTTTTACTTTGCTGTACCTGACTCAGAACTGAAATCTTGAAGAACTGAGGCTTCACTATTTCTGTGTTATGTACATATATATTGTCAACTAGAAAAAGATGTACAACTTGAGAGTTGTGAGTTAAGTTTTATTTGGAGGCAAAATGAGGACTGCAGCCTGGGAAGCAGCATCTCAGAAAACTTCTCTCAACAACTCAGAAACTGCTCCAAAGCAGCAGTGGGGGGAGGTCAATATATAAGGCTTTGGGGAAGGGGGGGGGTTAATACCATTAAGCACTCATTTTACAAAAGATGTTTTGTTAGTCACGAGGATCTGATGTCACCATGAAGGAATTTAGTGCTTCTCTAGATATGATTGAGATCATAAAATCTGTTCCCCAAAACATCCAACTGTCTGAAGACCTGTCCCACCAAATTCTCTGGAGCATAGAGTGCCTCACTCCACCCTGAACTCCCTCAGAGGTTGTTAAAGGTCAATAGCTATAGCAGCACAGAGTTCAATCTCTATAGAGGCAGATGGGAAATTGTTCAGTCATTGGTATCGCTCTTGGTCAGTGCCAATTTGTAGTTGACACGGACACCTTGTGGTCATTAATCCGACCACACTTTGGGGGGCTTTTCATGACCATTTTGTCTCGCATTGTTGGGAAGGCTCTTTCCCAGTTCTGAAGGTTTTGCTGATAGGCCACTCAATGTGCTATTACTGGACTAGGTCTTAATAGTCAAAGATTCCTGGGCACCTGTCTTCTAGTTATGGTCCAGCAAAGTATTCCCTTTCATTGCGTCTTCCCATATCTAGAGTTACACTATTACAATCATTGATCACATATCAAGCTATACATTTGATCAACTGCTTCAAGTCTAGTCATCATTATTTTCACTGGAGGCTCAGTCATACACTTGGTAATACAAGAAATAATAATCTTGTGAAACAGACAAAATAGTTAATAACATTAGTAAAATTAAGAGGAAATATTTTAGCCATGAGCCTCCTACACCAAACCAGTAAAAGATCGTCAAGACTAGGGAATGAGTCACTTAAATCAGAAATCTGATTTTTCATATGGTTCATCAAATGTGTTACACTAAAGGATTTATCAGGTATGAAAATATAGCATTCATTTTGAATTATAGCACAGAGACCTCCCTGAGATGCTCTAAGGTGTCAAGGGGCTTGCAGTTGTGTAGCACTGCCTTTCTCATCATAGAGATCAGAATTCAATAGGCTAATACCCCTATTACTACCATTTAAAGTTTATGAAAGTTGTTAAGGCTTCGATATGGCTGATTACATCCTCCAATCCCATTGAAGTCACAAAAAAATAGCTGCTAAGTGGTCATGCCAGTAGAATACAGATCTTTTGACCCATTGGGATCATATCAGTGGTAGATTGGTTGGAGTTACCTCTATTTGTTAACATGTATGAACTTGAATTCATGGGAATCCCAGGCTATACCTTTGCATCCATGCTTATAGATGTCAAGGCCATAAATTAGTGTCACAGATCCACTGAGTTCCATACCAATCACTCTCTCTAATGAAAATAATAGGCATAGTTCATAAAGCACCTAGCCTTGTCTCATAATATTACCAGGTTATCACTTTTAGTATGATTTAATTGTTCCCAACATAGAGGAGCTTTTAAACTTAAATGACCATGAAGCTGCTGCTGCTGCTGCTAAGTCACTTCATTTGTGTCCGACTCTGTGCGAATGACCATAGCCTGGTGTTAACCATATAGATCCAGCCCATAATTGTGGGAGTTTTCCTTTTAATAGACGAGAGGTTAATATTTTGATTGGGACTTTGCAGCCAAAGATGGTGAAGCTCTATACAGTCAACAAAAACAAGACCGGGAGCTGACTGTGGCTCAGATCATGAACTCCTTATTAACAAATTCAAACTTAAATTGAAGAAAGTAGGGAAAACTGCTAGACCATTCAGGTATGACCTAAATCAAATCCTTTATGATTATGCAGTGGAAGTGAGAAATAGATTTAAGGGTGTAGATCTGATAGATAGAGTGCCTGATGAACTATGGAATGAGGTTCGTGACATTGTGCAGGAGACAGGGATCAAGACCATCCCCATGGAAAAGAAATGCAAAAAAGGAAAATGGCTGTCTGGGGAGGCCTTACAAATAGCTGTGAAAAGGAGAGAAGCAAAAAGCATAGGAGAAAAGGAAAGATATAAGCATCTGAATGCAGAATTTCAAAGAATAGCAAGAAGAGAAGAAAGCCTTCTTCAGCGATCAATGCAAAGAAATAGAGGAAAAGAACAGAATGGGAAAGACTAGAGATCTTTTCAAGAAAATTAGAGATACCAAGGGAACATTTCATGAAAAAGATGGGCTCGATAAAGGACAAAAATGGTATGGACCTAACAGAAGCAGAAGATACTAAGAAGAGGTGGCAAGAATACACAAAACAACTGTACAAAAAAGATCTTCACGACCCAGATAATCACGATGGTGTGATCACTCATCTAGAGCCAGACATCCTGGAATGTGAAGTCAAGTGGGCCTTAGAAAGCATCACTACAAACAAAGCTAGTGGAGGTGATGGCATTCAGTTGAGCTATTTGAAATCCTGAAAGATGATGCTGTGAAAGTGCTGCCCTCAATATGCCAGCAAATTTGGAAAACTCAGCAGTGGCCACAGGACTGGAAAAGGTCAGTTTTCATTCCAATCCCAAAGAAAGGCAATGCCAAAGAATGCTCAAACTACCGCACAATTGCATTCATCTCACATGCTAGTAAAGTAATGCTCAAAATTCTCCAAGCCAAGCTTCAGCAATACGTGAACCGTGAACTTCCAGATGTTTAAGCTGGATTTAGAAAAGGCAGAGGAACCAGAGATCAAATTGCCAACATCTGCTGGATCATGGAAAAAGCAAGAGTTCCAGAAAAACATCTATTTCTGCTTTATTGACTAGGCCAAAGCCTTTGACTGTGTGGATCACAATAAACTGTGGAAAATTCTGAAAGAGATGGGAATACCAGACCACCTGACCTGCCTCTTGAGAAATCTGTATGCAAGTCAGGGAGCAACATTTAGAACTGGACATGGAACAACAGACTGGTTCCAAATAGTAAAAGGAGTATGTCAAGGCTGTATATTGTCACCCTGCTTATTTAGCTTATATGCAGAGTACATCATGAGAAACGCTGGGCTGGAAGAAGCACAAGCTGGAATCAAGATTGCCGGGAGAAATATCAATAACCTCAGATATGCAGATGATACCACCCTTATGGCAGAAAGTGAAGAGGAACTAAAAAGCCTCTTGATGAAAGTGAAAGAGGAGACTGAAAAAGTTGGCTTAAAGCTCAACATTCAGAAAACAAAGATCATGGCATCTGGTCCCCTCACTTCATGGGAAATAGATGGGGAAACAGTGAAAACAGTGTCAGACTTTATTTTTCTGGGCTCCCTAATCACTGAAGATGGTGACTGCAGCCATGAAATTAAAAGACGCTTACTCCTTGGAAGAAAAGTTATGACCAACCTAGATAGCATATTAAAAAGCAGAGACATTACTTTGCCAACAAAGGTCTGTCTAGTCAAGGCTATGGTTTTTCCAGTGGTCATGTATGCATGTGAGAGTTGGACTGTGAAGAAGGCTGAGCGCCGAAGAACTGATGCTTTTGAACTGTGGTGTTGGAGAAGACTCCTGAGAGTCCCTTGGACTGGAAGGAGATCCAACCAGTCCATTCTGAAGGAGATCACCCCTGGGATTTCTTTGGAGGGAATGATGCTGAAACTGAAACTCCAGTACTTTGGCCACCTCATGTGAAGAGTTGACTCTTTGGAAAAGACTCTGATGCTGGGAGGGATTGGGGGCAGGAGGAGAAGGGGACGACAGAGGATGAGATGGCTGGATGGCATCACTGACTCGATGGACGTGAATCTGAGTGAACTCCAGGAGTTGGTGATGGACAGGGAGGTCTGGGTTGCTTCGATTCATGGGGTTGCAAAGAGTAGGACACGACTGAGTGACTGAACTGAATTGAACTGAACTGAACTAGCTCGTCACTCTGTTTTTGAATGACTCTAAGAGAAAACTTAAATCTATGGCCAATATCAGAGCAGATATTATTAACTGGCCAGGTGGGAGGATCCCATTTAGTAATATCATGAATAGACAGAACACGACTGAACTCTCATCTAAAATAAATTTCCTAGGGGGTATCCAATCAGAGCCCTGAAGGACAGAAATCCACCCAGGTAACCCAGAAGTACTAGACACAGGTAACTGGCCACAACTCAAAAATTGGATTGAGTTTTAAACTAGCACAGAATCGTGTCCATGATAAAACATTTGATTGATAGGCATAGGCCCAAGGAATCAAGAAAACATTATAATCATATGAATCAGATCAACATCTTGGGCAAGCTGGCTATGTCTGATGTCATCGTCTTCTCATCCTAGTGTAGTGCAGTTTCCTCTGTTTGAGCATCATTTGAAGGTGAGTTTGAGGACAACAGGCCTTGCTATACACCAGTCCAGTGTAGGGGCCTTTAGAAGTGGGAGTTAATCCAAACGTCAGTTTCCCTTCAATTTCATTGTGCAGTTGAGAGTCAGTTATGAGTTTCTGACATTTTGCATGCAGGTATTTAGGTAAGAAATGACAGAGTTTTACCAAACCTCAAAAACAATATCACAATATAGACCAGCTGGTCTTCAGACATCTTGCTAAGTGAGGATGTATAATACCACAAGCACAGTCTTCCCATGTGTTTTCCTATACAGAATCCTGATACACTGTTTGCTAGTAAGGATATGACATGTCACGTAATTTATTGGGTATTCACATAAGTATGTAACTAATGGAATTATGAACACTATATAATTTAAAATCTAGCAAATTGTATTAACTATATTTTGGGTTTGAATACAGTCAAAGTATCAACCTGTCCCTAGAAACACTAGTAAGAATAATGTACTACTACTATATTACTACTACAAGAATAATCTACTCTTCTTCTGATATACTGTTTTATACTCTCCTGTTGACAACAGGATCCAGGTAATTTATCTTGTTGTTCATGACCACAAATATGAGAGTGAAGTTTTAAGATATCTCTTCAAGGTAACAGAGTATCACTTCCTAGGGTTTAATGGTACAGTTTTGCAAGCATCAAGACAGTAAAGAAATTGTTGGGGTGCAGGTATGTGGATGATGTGTACTGAACACATATGGCACAATATGTTTTTCAGATTAACATCAAGTTCTCTAGGTGAACGTGTTGAAGGTGGTTCCCATGTGACCTGGCCGGTATCCAGTTAAGTGGTGGTTGTGGTCTCACCCACAGCACGGGTCCTCAGGCCTTCATCAATCTAGGTAAGTTAGGATGGGTTGTCACACTGATGTTACCAAGACTTTTTTCATGCAGGTACTCAGGTAAGAAATGCTGACTGAGGTGAAGTGAAGTCGCTCAGTCACGTCCGACTCTTTGCGACCTCATGGACAGTAGCCAACCAGGCTCCTCCAAGAATATTGGAGTGGGTTGCCATTTCCTTCTCCAGGGGATCTTCCCAACCCAGGGATTGAACCTGGGTCTCCCACACTGTAGGTAGACCCTTTACCATCTGAGCCACCAGAGTCCTTGCTCATCGTATTAACTGTAAGTTTACCCTGTTTCCAGTTTAGTGAAACCACCTGTTTCATCCAGTAGGTAATGAGGACTCTGTCCAGGTAGTTGTCCTGAAGTTTCTGCCATGTCGTAACTCTAGCAGTTTTGCACATATCCAGAGAAGTACAACTGGTCTCTCCTGACCGCAGTGGTGAGCATGAATGACTGCAAAGATGCAGGTAGAATGGCTGTGATGTGTAATAAAGGAGGTGAAAAAGGTCGGGGCAGGCATCCTAGTAGCACAAGATTCATGCTAAACCCATCGGTTGCATGTGTTTCTTCAGGATCCTGATAGGAGAACAAAGTGAGCTGATTCACCCAGAAGAGACCGCTTAACCAGGTAAGTGTTAAAGTGGATCTCAGCAGACTGCAGACCCTCTGAACTTTCCTATCGAGATAAATAAGGATGCTATCCCTACATCTGATTATGTCTTCTTTTTCCTCTCTCTCTCTTTTTTGTTTTTTTTCCTGCAGGCCTTATGTTCCCATCTTTGTTCTCCCAGTATGAGTTTGTGCTATATGATCTGATGAAAGATGTCTTGATCGTGAGATAGCTCTGTACATCATGATTCCAGTCTCTTGTGTTGACTTTGTTTCTGGCATGTCGTTGATGAGGAATTTCACGTTTCCCTAATGATACCGGTAGAAATGACATCTTGCTTTGTTCCTCTTTAGCATTTGGTATGTATTCAACATAGCAGTGAAGGAAGGAAAGATTTGCAGGTGGAACCTGGTTGGTGTCCACGTAAGGGACACAGTGGGCCTAAGCCCCAGTGATGGCCATCTGATGTCCAGATGTCTGTGTAGATGATGGTGTGTCCTAACCCTTCTCGTTACCCTGACTTTTTCTTTCAGGGATCAGGGGAAGAGAGAAGAGTGTCTTTGAAAGTAAAAGTGAAAGTGACTTAGTCGTGTCCAATTCTTTGTGACCCCATGGACGATATGGTCCATGGAATTCTCCAGGCTAGAATACTAGAGTGGGGAGCTTTTCCCTTCTCCAAGGAATCTTCCCAAGCCAGGGATCGAACCCAGGTCTTGTGCGTTGCAGGCAGATTCTTTAGCAGCTGAGCCACAAGGCAAGCCCTCGGAATACTAGTGTGGGTAGCCTGTCCCTTTTCCAGTGGATCTTCCCCACACAGGAATCGAACTGGGGTCTCCTGCATTGCAGGCAATTCTTTACCCACTGAACTATCAGGGAAGCCCAAGCGTATCTTTCATGATGTGAAAATGCAGCACTTTGCCCTGTTTCTCTTTTGGAAGAAGTTGAATACTCTTAGGCATGAATGTTTGCACATATGCAGATATTGATCATGGTTTTGCCATCATGGTGCTGCCCATACGCTTTGAATAGGTGTCCAGTGAGCCAACTATGGCTTTCCAACCTGGGCCATGACCTTGGAAAATCTCCAGGTAGAGTGGATATGTCCCCTAGTGATGACATGACCCAAGTGTCCTGGTTGAAAGGCACATCAGGTACGTGGATGATGTGGGCTAACCCTCAACACGGGTTCCCTGAACTGCACATGTATAGCTGAGCAAGCATTGTGACCCTCCCACTGTGACCAAGACTTCTTTGCTGGTCCTCAGGTAATGAGGGATACTTTCCTCATTCTTAAGACCTTTAGAGAAAAATGTTTACTCTGAGAGTTGTGAGGGATGACACAGGTCAGGTATTTCTTATAATATGCCAAGCACTGTTCTGACCATGGACATTCTGCAGGTACCTTGTAAAGAAGTGTAATTAACCTGACAGGGGTCTTGACTTCAGAGTCCTACAAGCACTCAGGTAACATTGATTCGCTAAGGACAGAAATGACTCGGGTGGTTTCCCGGTGTCCTGGTCATGCAAATCGTGACCCTTTACACAGATCTCTTCATGTGTTTTGCAGGTTCTTTTCAAGGGAGGAAGCTTCCAATGGTCACTCTCTGATGACCTTGCTGGTGTCCAGGTCAGTCATGAGGTGGGCCTTTAGCTGCCTGCAAGCAAACTGATCTCCAGCAATGTAGGCAAATGTGGATGGCATTCTTACCTATTCAATTTTAGGTTTTTTATTTGTCAGGGGAGCAAGTTTTCAGTCAAGACATGACATTGTCCACCACCGATGCTAAGTATGTCTTCCCCCCTCCTTTTTTTTTCCCCTTAGAATTTCACTATAAAGTGTGTTTCAGCTAAAGAGTGACAGAGGGAAATGCACATCCAGGCAATTGATTCTGCTGTTGAAATACTCACCAGGAGATTTCTCCTGGTATGCCTCCAAGAGGTGACTCTGTGCCTAACAATGGTGTTGACCTTCAATTCGTCCAAGTCCAGGTTGTGTTTCTGCTTGCCTTCTTGATGGAAGTGACCGATGTTATTGGCAAGGGTAAGCTTATTTCACAGGTAAGCCACTGTGTCCTTTAAGACACAGTGGAATGCATTTCTCAAGGTTCTAGCCATCTTGTCATCACAATGAACCAAATGATAGCTGTCCTTGGGACCTCGCTAGCAACCAGGAGTGGGATGAAGTGGGTCCTTGCCTGGCCATATCATTCCATTTTCTGATGTTTCCATGTCTGAGGTGAACAGGGATGGTGTCTTTAACCCAGCATGTGAATATTCTTTGTTGCAGGTTTCCCATTCAGTTCTTTGCGTAGTGTAGTTGTGTGAGATTATGTGACATGAATTCATTTGGGACCTTTCTATTTTCAGATTGATAGTAAATTCATGATCTTCTGAAGACTCTTAAATAGACCTTGATTTGGCATGAGCATTTCAGAAGTTCATTGGTCCCTCACAGTGTTCATCAGCATGAGAAACTGACTATGAATATATTCTTGTTCAGAGATGCTTTTTTTTCCCCGCTCTTGTGATGGTATGGATGCAATTCATTGGATTTCCCATACCTGTGACATTGACCAGGGGAGTTTTGCTCAAAAGAGGAAGGTTCTCTGACTAGGCCTTGACCTGATGTTCCTGTAGTTACCCAGGTAAGGTTGATGCATCCATCACTGATGTACTTCATCAAGTTAGCAATCACACAGGTCGACTGTGATGCGTAGTGAATGCATTTTGCCCGATGTGTTTTTTAGATTCACGTCAAACACTCTAGGTGAATGTGTCAAAGGTGGTTCCCATGTGACCTGGCCGGTATCCAGTTAAGCAGTGATTGTGGCCTCACCCACGGCACAGGTCCTCAGACCTTCATAAATCTAAGTAAGTTAGGATGGGTTGTCACACTGATGTTGCCAAGACTTTTTTCATGCAGGCACTCAGGTAAGAAATGACAGTGATTTACCAAATCCTCCAACACATGGTTTCCACTCTTTATCTTAGAAAAAGCTTCTGTCTCATCCTGTGATAGTTGAGGGATTACACCTCCCTAGATACTGATCATGGTTTCCCGACCCCAGGAGTACCCATATGTTTTTCCCAGGTTTCCAGTGAAGTCCTGGTGATTTTATCTGATGTCAGTATGAATCTCTTATTCCTGACAAGATGCAGGTTGAGTCTGTGTGTTACATACTGATGAAGATGCCAGGTGAGATGGTATCTCTTTGTTAGATTGAGTCCTGCACTTGTACAAGCATCCAAATGGTAAAACTGACCAAGAGAATATTCAGGTGTCCACACCTAGAATATTATGTTTATTGCATTCATTCTCTTAATGTGTTTTCAGATTCATGTCATGTCCTGATGGTGAGCTTTCATTGGTAATTTACTTGGGACATGGCTCATGTCTACCTAAGTTGGGATGGTTGCCTTTTCCTCATCACAGACCATCTCTTCTCCATGCATGCTGGTAAGTGATGATAGTGTTCTGAACAGTTCTTTTTAGCATGATTTTGTTTTAGATCTTCGGGTGAGAAATTCTAAGCTTTCCTACTAATGCTGTTACTTACGAGTTTACATTTTGTATGTTTTAGGTATAACTAATACTTAATCCTTTGAGTGTTATGTGACCATATCTTTTAATTTTCATATAATTCCCACTGGAGTACTCACCATATGATTTTTCACGTATCCTGTTAAGAAGTCAACATTTCTCCTGAGAATGATATTGACTTGAATTAATTCAAATACCTTTACGTGTTGTTATTGCCACAGTCTGGGTAGAAGACAATTTTCGGTGTAGGTGTCCTGATGGAATAGATTGTATCTTTAAATACATTTGTTAGATGTATTTTGCCATGTTCCTGTGAAGAGAGCAGTGTGAACCTAGCAATGGTTGCTAACGGAACCTTGTTCTTAGCCATTTAAGCGATAAAGTGGGTCCTACCACAACAAGACCATTTGAACTTCAATATGAAGATAAGTGAGGTTGGTATCCCAGACACTTGTGTTACCATGTGCATCTTTAGGTATCCTCATGAGGTCTTTACTCATATACAGGTATGATATTATATGACATTACCCTATTAAGGGCATTTTCCTTTTCAGATATCTCTGTAATCTCTGTATCTTATATTTACCTTGTTTTTGGCATGTGTGTAGTTAAATTTATTTGACCCTATATGAAGCACAAGCTGGAATCAAGATTGCCGGGAGAAATATCAATAACCTCAGATATGCAGATGACACCACCCTTATGGCAGAAAGTGAAGAGGAACTAAAAAGCCTCTTGATGAAAGTGAAAGAGGAGACTGAAAAAGTTGGCTTAAAGCTCAACATTCAGAAAACAAAGATCATGGCATCCGGTCCCATCACTTCATGGGAAATAGATGGGGAAACAGTGAAAACAGTGTCAGACTTTATTTTTTTGGGCTCCCTAATCACTGCAGATGGTGACTGCAGCCATGAAATTAAAAGATGCTTACTCCTTGGAAGAAAAGTTATGACCAACCTAGATAGCATATTCAAAAGCAGAGACATTACTTTGCCAACAAAGATCTGTCTAGTCAAGGCTATGGTTTTTCCAGTGGTCATGTATGGAGGTGAGAGTTGGACTGTGAAGAAAGCTGAGCATAGAAGAATTGATGCTTTTGAACTGTGGTGTTGGAGAAGACTTCTGAGAGTCCCTTGGACTGCAAGGAGAGCCAACCAGTCCATTCTGAAGGAGATCACCCCTGGGATTTCTTTGGAGGGAATGATGCTAAAGCTGAAACTCCAGTACTTTGGCCACCTCATGGGAAGAGTTGACTCATTGGAAAAGACTCTGATGCTGGGAGGGATTGGGGGCAGGATGAGAAGGGGATGACAGAGGATGAAATGGCTGGATGGTATCACCGACTCGATGGACATGAGTTTTGGTAAACTCTGGGAGTTGGTGATGGACAGGGAGGCCTGGTGTGCTGCGATTCATGGGGTCACAGAGAGTCGAACATGACTGAGCGACTGAACTGAACTGAACTGATATAGATTATTACCAATAAGATGTTTTTTCCTTTCCTGTTTAGAGATAATATATACTTAATACTTGTACTGATTAACAGATAGGCAGTGATGCAGATATTCTTTCACATTGCCATCATCATAGTACTGACCATGGAATTTTTTTCAGGTGTCCCTTCAAGTGAAAATGGTGTCTCTTCCTAGGAATTGACCTTCAACTTCTGCAACTGGCCTTGTAGTGTCAATGGGTACCAAAATGATCAAGTGACCAAGGAAATGTGCATCTTTAGAGGTTGAATGATTTATATTCTGCAAACTTTCCCAGGTGGCGCAGTGGTAAATAATCCATCTGCAAATGCAGGAGATTCAGGAGATGTGATTTTGATCCCTGGGTCAGGAAAATCCCTGGAGTAGGAAATGGCAACCCATTCCAGTAATACTTGCCTGGAAAATTCCATGGACACAGGAGCCTGGCAGGCAAGCTATGGTCCATGTGGTCACAAACGAGTCAGACACAATTGAGCAACCGAGTGTGCACACATGCACAAACGTTGTCCACAATGTGTTTCTCAGATTCGTGTGAAGACATCATGGTGAGCCTATTAAATGGTAGTCACTGGGGATTATTGCTGGTATGGAGGTAAGTACAGACATGGGCCTATACCATAGCAAATCCCATCTGACCTTCATATATCCAGCTAAGTGATGATGTGTCCTCATACTTCCTGTTACTCTAATTTTTTAAGATATTGAGTTAGAAAGTGATAGTCTTTACCACTTCTAGATATCCTGTTTTCATTTGTTATATTTCTGGAAATGTTCATTTTTACTTCTGTGAATGCTGAGGTTTTATGTGAGTATAGTTATTTATCATGGTGTTCCCCATCTCAGTACTAGTCATAAGATTTTTACAGGTCTTCAGTCAAAGAGGGATATTTTATCTTACACTGGTGTTCACCTTGGCTTGCTACAAATATCCAGGTAGGTTGCTGTGTCTCCTGATGATGAAGTGACCAAAATTATTTGCAACTGTCATGGTAGAAAAAGTTACGTCCTTTAACAAACATTTCATATGATCATTCTAGGTTCATGTCAAGAGACCATGGTTAAACTTACAGTCCTAATTAGTGGTGACCGTGGCTTGTGTGCAGGTAAGTCAGGATATAGGCCTAAACCTATATCAGGTCGTTTGATAGTCACAAAACTGGGCAACTTCTGATAGTTTCTCTGACAGTTGATGTTACCATTGTTTCTTTACAGGTATTCAGGTGGTAGTAGTAGTGCTCAGACACTCAGTTGTGTCCAACTCTTTGCGACCCCATGGACTGTAGCTCTCCAGACTCCTCTGTCCCTGGGATTCTCCCAGCAGTAATACTGGAATGGGTTGCCATTTCCTCCTCCAGGGTTCAAACCTGCATCTCTTAGGTCTTCTGCATTGGCAGGCAGATTCTCTACCACTGCACCACCTGGAAAGCCCTAGGTATTCAGGTAGAAAAGGACTGTTCTTATCAATTCTAGAAACCATAAGTTTTCCATTCTTATATTTTAGAGAGAATTTTGGTTGACGCTGTGAGGTGTGTTTGTCATTTTCAGATGATTCTCATGATGCTCTTAACCATGATAGTAACCATGAAATATTGCAGGTGTCCCAGAATGAAATGTTGTCATATCTGCAAATGCTGACAACCTTGCTATACTGCAGGTATTCAGGTAGAGTTGATGTTCTCAAAATGAAGGAAATGTCTGAGGTCATTTGAAGGTGTCCTGCTACAAGTTCTGTCTTTTGGAACTGTAGAATGTGTTTTTCAGATTCCCATCAAGAGATCAAGATGAACTTACTGGCTGTTAAAGCAGTCCTTGCTGATGTCCAGGTAAGTGACGATGTGCACCTTCCTCACATCACAGCATCCTCCATTCACATCTCTAGGTAAGTGGTATTGATTGGCTTAACTTGTTGTACCATGTTTTTAATTTCAGGTCTTCAGGTAAGAAATGATAGTGTTTTTATTAATCTCAACAATTATGATTGTCTACTGTTCTATATTTTTGAGGGTTTATTTTTAACCCTGTGAATGATGAGCAATTCCTGGGTGTGCAGGCAGTAATGACTGTGTGGCACAATTGTGAACATGGCATTTCTGCAGGAGAGCAGGGAAGAGAGGATGGTATTTATAACAATTATAACAATAGCATAGACCTTGGAGAACTGCATGCCCCAAGGGAGAGCGGAAGATGGGTTCTTTGGTGAAGGCAGTGTATGAGGTCATCTGCAATGTCCAGACAATTAATCGTGTCCATAGACACATTTGTCACGTGCTTTTTCCAGGTTTCTGTCTAGAGATCACGGTGCACTTCTTCATGACCATGAAAAGAACATGGCCTTAATCCAAGTGAGTGACACTGTGGGCCTTTCGCAGAAGCCAGGCCATCTAGTCTTCAGATATCTGAGTACATGGATAGGATTTCCCTAACAGCGTGTTACCCTGTTCTTTTGCACGTGGTCCATTAAGTCCTTTCCTAACGTGCAGGTATGAGGTTATATGACTTTCCCTCATTACAGAGCTTCTTATTTTCATATGTGTGAATGATGATGCTTTCAGGCCTCTGTGTTAAGTATAACTTTGGCATGTTTGCCTTTCAGAATTTAAATTGACCCCAGCAATACCAGTAAGTTGGATATTTGACTGTGTTCTTGTTCACAAGTTATGTGTTTTATGTACGCATAGTGATAGATGTGGAGAAGGCAATGGCAACCCGCTCCAGTGTTCTTGCCTGGAGAATCCCAGGGACAGGGGAGCCTGGTGGGCTTCTGTCTATGGGGACGCACAGAGTCGGATACGACTGAAGTGACTTAGCAGCAGCAGTGCTAGATGAATCGGTGGATGATTTGTCATATTGTTCATCAGTGGTTAACGTTCACTTTGAGGTTTTTCCAGGCAACCCTGCAAGAGAGGAAAGAATCTCTTTTTATTAATCTCAGATTTCCACAGTTATCCATGAAACAGCAATGTGTCTTGAAATGGTAGAATTGAACAAAGAATTTTCAGGTGGCCCAGTGGAGTAAGATGCATACCAAACACATTTTACACAGTTGTTTTCAGCTTCATGTGAAAGCATCACAGTGAACTTATTCACAGTAGTTATTAAGGCACATCGCAGATATGGAGGGAAGTGATGACTTGCGCCAAAGCCACAACCTAAATCATGTGATCTTCATGCATAAAATTTAGTGTTGATGGTGTCCCTAACACTTGTGCTTCCCTAATTATTTTTGCAGGTATGCAGTTCAGGTCTTAAGTAGTACACAAGTATGAGATGATGTGATGTAAACACATCAGTGAAAATCGCTCAGTAGTATCTGACTCTTTGCGACCCCATGGACTATACAATCCATGAAACTCTCTAGGCCAGGATACTGGAGAGGGTAGCCGTTCCCTTCTCCAGGGGATCTTCCCAACCCAGGGATAGAATCCAGGTCTCCCTAGTTGCAGGTGGATTCTTTACCGGCAGAGCCACCAGGGAAGCCCATTAGAAGGCTGCTTATTTTCAGATATATATGTAATCATCTGATATTTACCTTGTTTGGCACAAGTGTAGGCTAAATTAACTTGTCCCTAGTAATACTAGCAAATGACAGTTTTTTATTGTAATCTCGTACAGATACAATGTGTGTTTCTCACTTGAGCTGGTAGACAGATTGCAAGCATCCAGGCAGTTTGTTATATTGTTCTAATGGCTTTATTAACCACAGGATATTTGCAAGTAGCCCTTCAGGGGAGGAAGGCGTGTGTGTTACTCGAGTTTATCCTCAGAGTTCTCCAAGTATCCAAGTAATATTGATGGATCTCAAAATGATATAAGTGACAGAGGGGCTTGCAGGTGCACAGGCGACATGCAGCATTATACCAAGCACATTTTTCACAATGTGTTTTTCAGGGCTTTCCAAGAGATCAGGCAACAAGCCAGTCAGTGGCAGTTGATAGGCGGACACAGCTGGTGTTGAGGTAAGTGATGGCATGGCCTAAACCACATCACAGACCATCCAGTCTTCCTGTATGGAGGTAAGTGATGGCAGGTGTCAAGAATGCTTGTCAGTATGACTTAGATTCAGATGTTCAGGTATGAAATGATAGAGTCATTACCAAATCTAGAGACTGTGAGTTTTCACTCTTTTGTTTCAGATGAAATTTATGTTTAACACAGAGGCACTCAAGGGTTGCAGGTATACAGGTACTTATGGTGGTTTTCCCCACCACAGGACTACCCACAGGATTTGTACAGGTGTCCAGTCAAGAAATGATAGTTTTCCAACCTTGGTGTTAACCTTGGATTCCTGCAGGTACCCAGGTAAAGTTGATGTGTCTCCTCATGAGGAAGTGACCAAGGTTATTTGCAGGTGTCCTGGTAGAAAAAAAAAAAAAAACATTGTGCCCTTTAACATATGCTTCATAATATTTCTTTCATGTTTTCTTCTAGAAATCTCAGAAATTGGTTGTTGATGGGGAGACATGGTTGGTGTGCAGGGAAGTGATGGTGTGGGTCTGAACCACTACATAGGCCTTCCAGTCTCCAGGTAGCTACGTAGGTGATGGTAGTGTTCCTCACACTTGTTACCATGATTTCCTTGCAGCCTTTCAGATAGGAAACAGTGGATCTCTTACCAGTTCTAGAAACCAGGAGTTTTCATTTATTATTATTTTTTTAATTTTGTCTTTCTCTGAGTATTGAGTAATTTCACATAACCAGAGGTAATTAGCACAATGAACCTAGCTAGCCATGATAGTGACTGTGGAAATTTTGCACATGTGTCCTTAAGAAATGTCTGCTTACCTGGGAATATTCCTAACTTGGATTCCTGCCAGTATTCAATGAAAGCTGATGTTCTTATAACGATGAAAGTAGTGTCTTCAGGTGTCTTGGTAGAACAAATTGTGTCCTTTTTACATGCATCATAATGTTTGTTTCACCTTTGTGTCAAGAGATCACAGAGGCATATCTGGTATCCAGGTAAGTGATCACAGGCAACTTCATCACATCAGAGACCGTCCAGTCTTCAAACGCTTAGGTAAGTGATATTTGTTACTGTTTTGCCATGGCATTTGGGGGCTAGGTTTTCAGGTAAGAATTGATAGTATTCCACGAGTTCTAGCAACCATGTCACCCTCCTGTTTTATATTGTTAAAAAGATTTCTATTTTACCATGTAATTGTTGAGAAACTTTTTGTTTACCGTGGCTTTTTGCAGTTTTCTTGTCAAAGACAGGATTGTGTCTAACTAAGGTGTTGATCTTAGACTTTTGCAAGTTTTCAGGTATATTTGATTGGCCCCATAAATTTAATGGAATTTTCCCACATGTTCAGATAATACATGTATTCCTAATTCACTATTTATCATTTGTCTTTATAATACCAAATAAAGAGTGTTGCCTAATACCAAAAGAAGGCCTCACATTATCTCTTAAACTGAACCACCAGCAAAATGCAAAATTGAATCTTAATATTAGTTGGGCCATCATCTCTTGATTGATATTTTTGCAGATGTTTACTGAAGAGATATTATCTCTATCCAAAGTCTTGACCTTGCTTTTTTTCTTTTTTTCTATTTTTTGCAAATAAAATATCCTGGTAGACTTAATGGTTCCCTTTAAGTTTGTAGTGCTCATAGGATTTTCCAGTATCCAGATTGTAGAATTATCCTTAAACACTAGTGTCTCTTTAGTTTTTGCAGAATCCAATTAAAAGACTGTTGAGAAGCTCTATACAGTATCGGAGGCAGAATTTTGCTTGCGTCTAACTATAAGATTATGATGTTTGTACCAAAGTTAGAGCTCTTGAGATTGTGCAGATATCCAGACAGACACCAGTAGGGATGCGTGATATCTCACCTGGATATCTGTTAACTCCCAAGGTTATTATCTCGATTAGGAACACCATCTACTCTTGCCTGAAAATTTCAAGAAAACACATTAGTTAGAGACACCTTCATAGTGTGACAGGATATCTGAAATTTCCTTGATCACTGTGATGGTTGGTCAACATAACTTAAAGGACACTTGCAAATAAACATGGTCACTAGGTTGGCTGAAGGACCTTGGGAGTCCTTTCACATAAATAATTGGTTGCTCTGGTTAGCAGGACTGTATATAGCACGCCAGCTACCAAACCTATAATCTCAAGCATCACCTTCCCTGGCACCTGGAGTCCTATTAGGACCTTCATCATTTCTTCTATCACCCTTGGTACTTCTAGTCTTTTCTCTTTCCCTCAGAACTGGTTAAGACAGATGCTAATGTGCCAGTGAGGTTTTGAAAATAACACTTCTCGTAGCAGTGGTTTGAGCTAATAGTGATTTTCATCTCAAATGTCTTACAAACACTAATTAACCTTCTAGCTCCCTAGTAGTCTTGGGCCAGTCTGGAGTGAGTTCCCACTTTCCCCTCAAGCTACTGAAAGTCCTTTGGGAAACAGAAGGCCGAGGGGCTAGAGCCTGGCAGCCTTTTTCTTGAAAGAGGGTTGAATAAACTTTTAGAACTTTTGTGATGCTTAGAGAGTGAAGTCTTGGGGTGTTTTATCAGATGAAACCCCTTTGAATGTTTCATTAAATGAAGTCTAGCTAGTTTAAGCCATCTGTCAGAAAGATATTTATTTTTTTATAATTTATTTTTTAATGCATTTTAAAAATTGTTACAGAAAAGTGTACACCTATTTAGTTAGTGCAGAAGGGAAATAGATTAAATCACAAACCTAAATCAGTTCATTAAGACAGTAGTTATTTCTCAATAGAAAGAGGAAAAAAATACGACTGGCAGGTGTGACTGAAAAGAAAGATGCGAGAAAACAGGAGGTCCTTGAGAGCATTCTGTCCATTTCCTCGTTCTGATCAGAAATTCAGACAAAAGCTTTAGAAAAAGCACCTGAAAAAACAGTATCTCCAGGTTCAAAATGCAGAAGCACAGGCATAATGCAATGGTGAAATTCATTCATGGACCTCTTCATCAGAATCAATGATTCTCATTCAGGTGTGTGATTCTGGAGACTCCCAGGGCAGGTGAAGTGACACTGGCATCTAGTATGCAGAGATGAGGGATGCTGCTATGAATGTCCTACAATGCACGTGGCAGCTCCCATCACAAATAATGATCCAGCCCCCAAAGTTAGCAGTGCTAAGGTTGAAGAACTCTGCTCTAAATCCCTCCCTTGTTGGAGCGGTAGCTCTAGTCTCCCATACAGGTACATGAGTGATATACCATTGATATGGTTGACCTCAGCCTCCGCCAGGGCTTCCCAGATGACTCAGCATAAAGCATCCACCTGGCAGTGCAAGAGACATGGGTTTGATCCCTGGGTCAGGAAGATCCCCTGGAGAAGGGAGTGGCACCCACTCCTGTATTCTTGCCTGGAGAATCCATGGACAGAGGAGCCTGATGGGCTACCATCCATGGGGTCACAGAGTTGGACACAACTTAAAGATTAAACCACCACCAACCTCCCCCTCCTCAACTCCAGCAGGCCCAGCCTGATGATCTTCCCACTGCTTGTTCTAGGATACTGTCATCAGGCCTGGCAGCCCAGTCTGTGCAGTGTCTAAACTGGAACGTGTTCCTAACTGTAACACTGTGGATTTTCTCAGAAGGTAATGGCTATCCTTTTATTTTGAAGTGATCTGAACTTCTTTTAATTAGGAAGACATATGCACATTTCTTTTCAAATCTATCAGCTAGTTCATGTGATTTGAGTAGAACGTCAAATGCAGGTCAAAGAAAGACCCCTCTGATAAAACATCTATAGCACATCATGTTAACTTTTCCAGGCTAACTAACATTGAACAAGGGGCGGCTTTCTATTCTTTTGCTCCTTGCTCCCAGTCATCTGTTGACCTACTTCTGGCCTTCTCCTTAAACAGTCGTGTGCTGAAGTTTGTAGAACATGCAGTCCAGGCGAGAAAGGGGACACAATGGGGAAAGATAAGAGACATCTTTAACTTCAAGCGCAGGAACATAGAACTACCCCTTTCTTATTTACAAATTTTACTGTGAAGCAAAAATATAGAGATGATAACGTCCTCCAAAATTATATCCAAGTTAAAAAAGATCTGGGAGCCATCCCTGTTTCTAGTTCTTGTTCCATTACTGTCAAGACTTTGTACACTCCCTAAAACACAAAAAGACTAGAAAAAACTTCCAGTCTTTGAGTTCAGTTAAGCAGGGTGGTAGGTAACAGTATAGCTCTCTGAGACAGCAAGTAGAACAGAGATCCTCAGGGACTAGGGGAGAAGGAAGAGAGGTGATCCTGCTGAGTCTCTGTTTGGGGTGATAAAAACATTTTGGAGACAGATAGTGGTGATGGCTGTACAAGTTTATGAGTGTAATGAATGCCACTGAGTTTTATACTCAAACATGGTTGAAATCGCAGATTTTATGTTCTACATATTTTGCCACAATAAATAACTACCTTTGAAGTGTAGCAAAAGCTATAGATGCAATATATGTCAAAGATCTTAAGAGTAGAGAGAAGAAATCATCATTTAAAAACAAAACGTATTGAGTTCACACTTTTTCTTAGACCCTTTTCTGGGCACTTGATAGTCTGTGTCAGTCCAGGTCTTCCAGGAAGCAGACGCTAAGGGGACATAAGGAATTAAATGTGCTACAGACTCTGGGAAACACCTATGCAGGGCAGAGATGAGGAAGAAGGAAAGGGCAAGGGGAGGCTTCTGGCTCAGAACGGTTCTGACGCATGGGAGAGGATGAAAGGAAGGGAGCCCTCAGTGCGGTCTAAGGAGGCTTAGGCCAGATCGATGGGAAGTCTTCATCTCCCAATAGAGGAATCTCTCATTCCCCAGCAATGGGCCTGTGAGCGTCTCTCTGCTGTGCTTCATTGTTGACCACTTGCAGCCTGGGGGCAGCGTGGCCTCAGTGCAAACTCCCTGGAGGATCCAGAGCCGAGGCTGTGAAACACTTGGGCTCCCTGCAGCAAGTTCTTTAGAAGGAGCTCCATCTGGTGCACTTCCCAGGTCACCACGCATCCATCTTGTTCAGAGCTCACAACCCCTCCTCCAAGCATTTTATAGTCTCCAGTCAACAAAAGGGGAAACGGGGCTTAAATAAAATTCCCCAAATTTTAAGTGGCCGTTAAGTGGTCAAGTGTGGAAGTTTTAACCACTCAGTTGTGTCCGACTCTTTGTAACCCCATGGAATGTAGCCCACCAGGCTTCTTTGTCCATGGGATTTCCCAGGCAGGAATACTGGAGTGGGTTGCCATTCTCTTCAGGGATCTTCCCAAACTAGGGATCAAACCTGGGTCTCTTGCATTGCAGGCAGATTCTTTACCATCTGAGCCGCCTGCTGCTGCTGCTGGTAAGTCGCTTCAGTTGTGTCCAACTCTGTGCGACCCCATAGACGGCAGCCCACCAGGCTCCACCGTCCTGGGATTCTCCAGGCAAGGACACTGGAGTGGGTTGCCATTTCCTTCTCCAATGCATGAAAGCGAAAAGTGAAAGTGAAGCCGCTCAGTCGAGTCTGACCCTCAGCGACCCCATGGACTGCAGCCCACCAGGCTCCTCCATCCATGGGATCCTCCAGGCAAGAGTACTGGAGTGAGGTGCCATTGCCTTCTATGGTGGAGCCAGCTTCCAAAGCTGAGTTTGAAAAATTGCCCCCTCCAAACCAGGGTTTTGTTGTGTGGTAGATTATTGTTCAGCAAGTATTTAGTCTCCCATTTCCACTTGTCTCCGTGGAAGGAATCATTCTCTGCCATATTGACATGAACTTGGTGTGTCTTGTTTGGGCCATGGAACGTGAGTATGAAGGACTCTGAGGCAGTTCAGAGACTCAGCTTTGAGAGGCATCATGTGTTTGCACTCAGGTCTTCTAGAAGAAGGTCACATCTGGAGAAGATCTGAGGCCAAGAATGAGAGCAACCCAGGTAAACTCTGCCTGAAGGAAAGCACTATACCCCCTACCTAGTGAACCTGCGGCCCCCAAAGTGAGCAATAAAGGCTTGTATTTGTAAGTCATCAAGATTTGGGGTGATTTGTTGGGCAGTATTACTTTGGCAAGAGCTGACTGATACATGCATTTTTCCTTTACAGAAGGAGAAATTGATGCTGCTGGAGGGAGATCATAATGACTTTATAGAGGAAGTAATGTGTAGGCAGATTATTTTAAAAATAATATAAATTCTTAATTCCACTTTTGAAAAAAATCATTTATCTCTTGTCATTGTCAAAATTCTGGAAAATATAGCAAATACTGAAATGAAAATCAGAGATGACATCTAGTGATATTTTTTGTATTAGTCCTCCATGCATACTATGCCATTATACACTCTGGGGCTTTGCTTTTTATGGCCCAAAATCTATTGGCATTCTTATATATGATCAAATATTCTTTGAAAACTTAGTTGTAATGGCTGCATAGTATTCATGGCAGCACTAACTTGAGCTTTAAAGACAAGTTGAAGGACACCAGAAAGACATGTTTCCATTTATTCATTTAAAATTATTTATCAAGTATTCAGTAGTTCCGGGCAGTGTTCAGGGCACTAGTAAAACAACTGTTGCAAATAGACAAAGCCCCAGTGTCTGTCAACAGATGATCAATAAAGAAATCATAGTCTATCCATACAATGCAAAACTGCTCAACAATAAAGAAGAACTACTACTGATATGGGGCTACAATATGGATGAGCTTCAGAAACATTATACTGAGAAAAAGCAGCCAGACACCAAAGGCTCTATGTTATGACTGCATTGTTATAAAACTCTAGATGATTCAAACCAATCTATAGTGACAGGAAGCAGACTAGCAGGTGTGGAGAAAGAGGAGACAGGGTTGGCAGAAGGGAGTTGCAAGGGGCATGAAACCTTTGGAAGTCCTTTTTCTTATTTTTTGGAGTCTTAATCCAATAGGATTGGTGGCCTTATAAGAGAAGGCCATCTCTCTCCCTGTAACACACACCAAAGAAAAGCCCTGGGAGGATACTGTCTTCAAGCTGAAGAATGCTCTCACCGAACCTGGCCCTGCTGGCCCTCTGGTCTAGGATGCCAGCTTCCAGAACTGAGGAAATCAGGTTCTCCCTTTTGAGCCAGGCAGCCTACGGTGTCTCATTATGGAAGCCAGGGTAGAGTAATCTCCAGAAATTAGTCCACCTTCCTAGCCCCTGTGAGGGATGAGCTCCTGAGCCCCTCAAGGAAACCCTACCAACAGTGCATTCACCTTTGTAGATTCTAGAGACATGTTTTAGCAGGAAATGAAAAGGAGAGAAAAAGACTTGGGAAGAGCTTCTATTTCAAGGCTGGGATCCCAGAGGAAGTGATGGAAAAATTGCTTCCAGATGAGTTCCACTGAATATATATTAATATTAGTATATGATGATAAATAAATTAGTTCATGCAAAATACAGATACCGTTCAGAAGGCTCAAATACACTTGCGATTATGAAACAACCCCAACCTATATTTTCAAGGTCTTCTGTTTCCTCTCTTCTCCCTTCGCTTTTGATTACAGTCACCTGGCTCTTCAAATACCCTGCAACTACTACTAGATATGTTCCTGAAGTTAGCTTGTTGTCTTATTAAAGTATGATTCTAAATCTTGGTTTGAGGATACAAAGTCCAGCTAACGACATTACTCCATGATTTTGGCCAAAATTTAATTTATATCATTGTGCCTTAATTTCCTTAACTCCAACATAGGGATGACATTAATAGTACTTACCTCCTAGGGAGTCTGAGAGGAGAAATGAGTTAATATTTGTAACATGTCTGCAACATTGCCTGAGAAGGTAAAATTTATGCATTTTATTAAATAAAATGCCTTTGTATGTTTGTATGTGCTTTTCCTGCTGCTCAGATGCTTATCCTCCACTTTTTCAGCCCCACCCCATGCCTATGATTTTAAACAGCTTTATGAAGGCGTGACTGATACAGTAAACTGCACACATTTAAAGTTTTGACATATGCAAACTTTCAAAGGGAAAGTGGGGGGGGGCAATAAATTGAGAGTTTGGGATTGACATTACACACTATATTTCAAATATTAATAGATAACCAACAAGGACTTACTGGATAGCACAGGGAATTCTACTCAATATCTCTGTAAACCACATGGAGTCTTGGAGGTATTCTGCAGTCTCCACAAGGAGTCAGTCCTCGTCTCCAAGTGGCGGCATCACGGTGCGCTTCTCCTCTCAGAGCTTTGTAGCAGCAGTGTCACGCTGGTAGACTGTTGTTTAGCATCGGTGCCCGATGGAACCTGAAGTGTTCCTGCTCCCAAGTGATGACATCGTGATCTTAGGGTACGTTTAAGTCTCCCCAGGGTAGTCAGTCCTGCGTCTCAAGTGGGGCCTTCACGTGCGCTTCCTCTCGATCTGTAGCAGCAGTGTCACGCGTTCCCTTGGTCGCGTGATCAAGGGATCTGTGGCTTTCCCCTCGAGCTTTTCCACAGGCTTTCCCACGAGGCTTTCACCACAGGGGCTGTTACAAAGTGCATGTGGTGTGTAGTTCGATCTCGCTTGAAAAGTTCGACGGCGATTGCAGGGAAAATCGGTTTCCCTGGAATTGGACTTGAGAAAATTCTGGGGTCTCGAATGGTGGCACGACACTGGTAGTTCGCTCTCCGCCTTTCCCTGTGGAGTAGCGCTCTTCTTGAGATGGCAGACGCGGAACGGCGGGAATTCTTTCCCCAGCCACGCGTGAAAGGATCCCTCCTCTCGAGCTAAAGGCAGAAACGGCTCCTCTGGAGTGTGGGGCGGGATTCTTGCGGAGCTTCCTCTCGAGTGAGACGGGTAATGTCGGGTACCTCTCTGAATTGCAGCAAGGGTGTGAAGGCGACCCATTTACCCATTTGGCAAAGAAAAAATTTGGTAAGGAACAGTATTTTATGTATAACTTAAGCCAGCCTTGGCCTTGGTACTCTTCTTGTAAAGCAATAAACATTGTGAAATCAGCTATACATATTAATATGATAAAAATTTAGTATTGATGATAGAGTTTTGACTTAGTGTAATTTACATTCATCAGACGTCATTCACCTACAGTCAAGATAATAAATATCCCCCACCTCCA